>NW_011494660.1:2363325-2392345 GCF_000754665.1 Bison bison bison | reverse complement strand
TGTTTTTGTCTGGTTTTGGTATCAGGGTGATGGTGGCCTCATAGAATGAGTTTGGAAGTGTTCCTTCCTCTGCAATTTTTGGAAAGAGTTTCAGAAGGATAGGCATTTAGCTCTTCTTAAATGTTTGATAAACTTCTGCAAAACCATCTTGTTCTGGGCTTTTGTTTTTTGGGGGGAGATTTTTGATCACAGCTTCAATTTCAGTGCTTGACATTGGATTGTTTATAATTTATAATTCTTCCTGGTTCAGTCTTGGAAGATCGAACTTTTCTAAGAATCTGTCCATTTCTTCAAGGTTATCCCTTTTATTGCCATGTAATTGTTCACAATAGTTTCATAATCCTTTGTATTTCTGTATTGTCTCTTGCAACCTCTCTTTTTTCATTTCTAATTTTGTTGATTTGATTCTTCTCTTGTTTTTTCTTGATGAGTCTGGCTAAAGGTTTGCCAATTTTGTTCATTTTCTCAAGCAACCAGCTTTTTGTTTTATTAATCTTTGCTATTGTTTCTTTGATTTCTTTTTCATTCATTTCTGCTCTGATCTTTGTTATTTCTTTCCTTCTACTAATTTTGGTGTGTTTTTTTGTTCTTCTTTTTCCTGTTGTTTTAGGTGTAAAGTTAGGTTATCTAGTCACTGTTTTTCTTGTTTCTTGAAGTATGATTGTATTGCTGTAAACTTCCCTCTTACAACGGCTTTTGTTGCATCCCATAGGTTTTGAGTTGTGTTTTCATTGATATTTGTTTCTAGAAATGTTTGGATTTCCCTTTTGATTTCTTCAGTAACCTGTTAGTTATTTAGAAATGTGTTGCTTAATTTCCATGTGTTTGTATTTCTTAGTTTTTTTTTTTTTTTTTAACTGATATCTAGTCTTATAGTGTTGTGGTCAGGGAAGATGCTTGATATGATTTCAATTTTCTTACTGAGGCTCAATTTGTGACCCAAGATGTGGTCTATCCTGGAGAATGTTCTATGTGCACTTGAGAAGAAGGTGTATTCTTCCACATTTGGATGCAATGTCCTGAAGATATCAATGAGATCAGTCTCATTTAAGACTTGTGTTTCCTTATTAATTTTCTGTTTTGATGATCTGTCCATTAGTGTGAGTGGAGTGTTAAAATCTCCTACTATTATTGTGTTACTGTCAATTTCTCCTTTTATGTCTGTTAGTGTTTGTCTTATGTATTGGGGTGCTCCTATGTTGGGTGCAGAGATACTTATAATTGTTTTGTCTTCTTCTTGTATTGATCCCTTGATCATTATGTAGTGTCCTTCTTCATCTCTTGTAATCTTCTTTATATTAAGGTCTATTTTGTCTGATATGAGGATTGCTACTCCAGCTTTCTTTTGCTTCCCATTTGCATGAAATATATTCTTCCATCCTCTCACTTCAAGTCTATATGTGTTTTTAGGTCTGAAGTGGGTTTCTTATAGACAGCATATATATGGGTCTTGTTTTTGAGTCCATTCAGCTAGTTTGTGTTAGAGCATTTAATCCATTTAGATTTAAAGTAATTATTGATATATATGTTCCTATTGCCATTTTCTTAGTTGTTTGGGGTTGATTTTGTAGATATTTTTCTTCTCTTGTATTTCTTGACTATGTAAGTCCCTTTAACATTTGTTGTAAAACTGGTTTGGTGGTACAAATTCTCTTAACTTTTGCTTGTCTGAAGAGCTTTATATTTCTCCATCAATTTTGAATAAGATCCTTGCCAGGTACAGTAATCTTGGTTGTAGATTTTCCCTTTCAGTACTTTGAATATATCCTGCCATTCCTTTCTGGCCTGCAGAGTTTTTGATGAAAGATCAGCTGTTAAGCATATGGGGTTTCCCTTGTATGTTCCTTCTTGCCTCTGCTTTGCTGCTTTTAATATTCTTTCTTTGTATTTAGTATTTGTTAGTTTGATTAGTATGTGTCTTGATGTGTTTCTCCTTGGGTTTATCCTATATGGGACTCTTTGTGCCTCTTGGACTTGACTATTTCCTTTTCCATGTTGGGGAAATTTTCAACTATAATCTCTTCAAAAATTTTCTCATACCCTTTCTTTTTCTCTTCTTCTTCTGGGACCCCTATAATTTGAATGTTATTGTATTTGACATTGTCCCAGAGATCTCTGAGAGTATCCTCAGTTCTTTTCATTCTTTTTACCTTATTCTACTCTTCAGAGTTATTCCCACCATTTTATCTTCCAGCTCACTGATTCTTTCTTATGTTTCAGATATTTTGCTATTGATTCCTTCTAGAGTATTTTTAATATAAGTAACTGTGTTGTTTGTCTCTGTAGGTTTATTCTTTAATTTTTCTAGGTCTTTGTTAATGAATCATGTATTTTCTCCATTACATTTTCAAGGTTTTTTATCATCTTTACTGTCATTATTCTGAATTCTTTTTAGGTAGTGTGCTTATTTTATCTTCATTTATTTGGACTTCCGTGTTTCTAGTTTTTTCCTTAATTTGTGTAGTATTTCTCTGCATTTTCCTTATTTTGTTTTTTTAAGTTATTGTGTTTCCAGCCTCCTTTTCCCAGGCTTCAAGGTTGAATTCTTTCTTCCTTTTGGTTTCTGCCCTGCTAAAGTTGGTCCAGTGGTTTGTGTAAGCTTTGTATAGGGTGGGATTTGTGCTGAGTTTTTTGTTTGTTTGTTTTTCTCTAATGGGCAAGGCTGAATGAGATGATAATCCTGTCTGCTGAATATTGGGTTTGTATTTTTGTTTTGTTTGTTGTTTATATGAAGTGTCTTACTCGTATAGGTGCTACTGGTGGTTGAGTGATGCCACATTTTGTATTCAAGTGGTTTTCTTTGTTTGAGTTCTCACTATTTTATACTCCCTAGAGTTAGTTCTCTGGTAGTCTAGGGTCTTGGAGTCAGTACTCCCACATCAAAGGCTCAGGGCTTGATCTCTGGTCAGGAATGAAGATTCCACAAGTATTTTGTTATGGCATTAAGTGAGATTAAAACAAATACCCCAAAACGAGAAACCAAAGATGAGCCCCAGACAAATGGCAGTTACAAAATCAGGCAAATAATAATTAAAATAATGGAATATATTCATATACATAGACACCCATAACCAATGTCAAACCAGTCCAACAAAAATAAAGTATAGTAGATTGACCCAGTGAACAAAGGAAACAAAAAATTATATTTACCAGTTAAGAAGAAAAATAAATACAGTGAAAACTGGAAAACAAAACTAAATCAAAGTGCCAAGTGGGGGAATAAAGCAATGAAAACAAAACTAACAAATATATTGAGAGGAAAGGAAAAAAAGAAAAGGAAGAAAGAATAGATATGCAAAATTAAATAGAGGTAGATAACAAAGATGTATATACATTAAAGATTAACTGCAAGGGGGGAAAGAACAGTAGAAAAAGCAATCAAAGGAATAAATGTATAAATAATAATAATAAGTTTAAAAAATTAAAAAAGAAAGAGGGGAAAATAAAAAGGAAAACTCCACAGAATAGCAAAAGCCCAACAAAGATGCAGAGGTTTATAAAAACAATAAAAAAGTGACCACAAAACAAAACAAAAAAAGCTCAAAAGCCTAATTAGATTTCATAGTGACAATAAAATTGTCAACTACAACATGAGAGTGTGGGGAGAAAAAAAAAGAAAAAAAATTCAAAGGAATCTACAGAACAGGTCAAAACATAAATATAATACATGTTTTTCTTGAGTCACTGCCGTAAGTGTCCTTTCCCTCACTGGGAGTCAGAGCCCACCTCACATCCCTATGATACTCTCCAGCACTGTGCCAATTTATGAACCTTCTGTGGGGGCAGCTCAGATTCTAATCTGGTCCTACTTCTTGTGTTCTTGCTTCCAATGGCCACAGCTATCAGAACTAGTGTGCTTTCTTTTGGGGGAGCTCTCAATGACCTTTTATATATTCCAAAGACACAGAATCTACCTAGTTAATCATGTGGGTTTAATCTACAGCTTATACAGCTGGTAGAAACATTTTGGTCTTCTTCCTTAGCCACACTGACCTGGGTTTCAATTGTGGTTTTATTTCCACCTCTGCATGTGGGTTGTTCACTGGGGTTTGCCCCTGAGGCTGCCCTAGAAGATGTGGGTCTGCCCCTATGAAGGCCAAGTGTGAAGGTGGTGCAGCTGCTTGGGTTGCATGGGTTCTGGCAGCACTAGGTACTCAGGGGAGTTGGCAGCTAGGGCAGCAGGAAATATAGTGCTCTAACCAGTACCGGAGAGAAACCCTGACAGAGAAGCCTGGCAGGCCACAGTCTACAGGGTCTCAAAGAGTTGGACATGACTGAAATCACCCTGTGCACACAGATGCAAGACTTTTTTGCTTGTGGCAGCTCTACCCCAGTGTGAGTTGAGCATGAAGGTGGCACAGCTGCTTGGCTTGCAAGGACCCTGGCAGCACCAAGTGTGCAGGGACACGGACTGCCTCCATCACAGAAATTATGGCCCTATCAGAGTCTTTTTTCGAGCCTCTTGTAGCTGGCAATCAGAAGGCCTCTTTGGCCAGTTTTTTCTCTGCAGCTCCTCCTGTTCAGGCACTTAGAGGACTCCCTTGCTTGGGGTCCTTCTCTGTTGTTCAGTGCATCAGGCACATAGAGGGGCTCCTCTAGCTGGGGTCCTACTCTCTAGATCGGTGCATCAGGCACTTAAAGGGGCACCCTGGGTGGGGTCCTACTCTGTAGTCCAGTGTGTCTGGCTTTTAATGGGCCAGTCTCTTTATTGTTCAGCTGCCAATAGGATGCTGGCTGTATGGGGAGAGAGAGACTTTGGTGATGGCTCTACCCCCTATGTGTGACTCAGCTGTATTGTCTTGCTTCCATGGCTGCCTGGCTTTCCTTCACAGGCATTTCCCACCACAGTCTCCTCCCTAACATCCCCTTGATCCATCTCTCTTCAGTCAACAGCAGCCCTTGCCCTGGGATTACTCCACAATACCTAAACTCCAGCTCCCAGCCACTGCGCTTTCCAGGAGAACTGTGTCCCTACCTGGGGTGTGTATGTCTGCAGCAAGAACTGTCTGATTTCTCATTCCATTTAGGCTGCCACAGTTCAGCTCTTTCACTATCAGCCTTAAATTTTTCTCCTCTGACTCAGACAATTGCCCTGATGTGGGGATTGGACCCTTGTTTCTGTTCCCCCACCCACCAAGGGCAGGTCCAGTCTTACTAACACTTCTATTTTCCCCCCTAGTTCCTTCATCCTACCAAGTTTTGCATGGTTCTATATATTCTTTTGGTACTCCTGTCCACTCTCAGCTCGTGTTCAGCACACACTTCTGTGTCTGAAGGTGTATTCCTGATGTATCTGTGGAGACAGATGTACTCCACATCCACCTACTCCTCTGCCATCTTGTTCTTTCAAGAACCATAGTACTTTTTTAAAAAGTCTTTTTGTAGAAGCTGATGTGACACTTCAAATAAGAGCCTTTTGTTTCCCTCATGACAGTTCTTACCATTCTTTGGGTGACAGAAAGCCAGTAGTCCCTTCCCCAGAGCACACAAACTTGAATAGGCAGGGCAAAGTGGGGACAAAATTTGGTTTAAATGAGCCTGCAAAAAGGTGCATCAGGGTGTAGAACTTGAAAATGTAAAAAACTGGTCCTCTTCAGACAGAACCACTGAGGCCCAGAGTGGGGCAGGGTTTGGGCTTCAGTGGCACAGCTGCTTATGGCTCCAATGTCACTATGGATGGTGACTGCAACCATGAAATTAGAGGAGGCTTGCTCCTAGGAAGAAAAGCTATGACAAACCTAAACAGTGTATTAAAAAGCAGAGACATCATTTTGCTGACAAATGTTCATATAGTCAAAGATATGTTTTTTCAGTAGTTATGTATGGATGTGAGAGTTGGACCATAAAGAATTGATGCTTTTGAACTATGGTTCTGGAGAAGATTCTTGAGTCCTTTGGACTGCAAGGAGATCAAACCAGTCAATCCCAAAGGAAATCAACCCTGAATATTCAGTGGAAGGACTGATGATGAAGCTGAAGCTCCAATACTTTGGCCAGCTAATATGAAGAACCGACTCATTGGAAAAGATCCTGATGCTAGGGAAGATTGAGGGCATGAGAAGGAATAAACAGAGGATGAGATTGTTGGATGATATCATCAGCTCAATGGACATGAGTTTGAGCAAACTCTGGGAGATAGAAAAGGATAGGGAAGCCTGGTGTGCTACAGTCCATGGGGTTGCAGAGTCAGAGCCTACTGAGTGACTGAACAACAACATGTGTGCTTTTGTAAATTCTATCTTAGAGATTTCAGTTGCAGAACAATACAAAGGAAAACTCACTGAAATTTCCCAAGATGTGGCAATTAGTAAACAGAACACATTTAGCACTTTAATTCAAGGCAATAAAGTAAAATTAGACATTTAAAATAAACTGATTATTTAAATAATTCATCAGAGCTTCAGAACAGGTCAGATCAGTTGCTCAGTCGTGTTCAACTCTTTGCAACCCCATTAATTGTAGCACACCAGGCTATGCCAGGCCTCCCTGTCCATCACCAACTCCCAGAGTTCACTGAGACTCATGTCCATCGACACAGTGATGCCATCCAGCCATCTCATCCTCTGTCGTCCCCTTCTCCTCTTGCCCCCAATCCCTCCCAGCATCAGGGTCTTTTCCAATGAGTCAACTCTTCGCATGAGGTGGCCAAAGTACTGGAGTTTCAGGTTTAGCATAATTCCTTCCAAAGAAATCCCAGGGCTGATCTCCTTCAGAATGGACTGGTTGGATCTCCTTGCAGTCCAAGGGACTCGCAAGAGTCTTCTCCAACACCACAGTTCAAAAGCATCAATTTTTTGGTGCTAAGCCTTCTTCACAGTCCAAATCTCACATTCATACATGACCACAAGGAAAACCATAGCCTTGACTAGATGAACCTTTGTTGGCAAAGTAATGTCTTTGCTTTTGAATATGCTATCTAGGTTGGTCATAACTTTCCTTCCAAGGAGTAAGCGTCTTTTAATTTCATGACTGCAGTCATCATCTGCAGTGATTTTGGAGCCCCCCAAAATAAAGTCTGACACTGTTTCCACTGTTTTCCCATCTATTTCCCATGAAGTGATGGGACCGGATGCCATGATCTTCGTTTTCTGAATGTTGAGCTTTAAGCCAACTTTTTCACTCTCCTCTTTCACTTTCATCAAGAGGCTTTTGAGTTCCTCTTCACTTTCTGCCATAAGGGTAGTGTCATCTGCATATCTGAGGTTATTGATATTTCTCCCGAAAATCTTGATTCCAGCTTGTGCTTCTTCCAGTCCAGCATTTCTCATGATGTACTCTGCATATAAGTTAAATAAATAGGGTGACAATATACAGCCTTGATGTACTCCTTTTCCTATTTGGAACCAGTCTGTTGTTCCATGTTCAGTTCTAACTGTTGCTTCCTGACCTACATACAAATTTCTCAAGAGGCAGATCAGCTGGTCTGGTATTCCCATCTCTTTCAGAATTTTCCACAGGTTATTTTGATCCACACACTCAAAGGCTTTGGCATAGTCAATAAAGCAGAAATAGATGTTTTTATGGAACTCTCTTTCTTTTCCCATGATCCAGCGGATGTTGGCAATTTGATCTCTGGTTCCTCTGCCTTTTCTAAAACCAGCTTGAACATCAGGAAGTTCACAGTTCACATATTGCTGAAGCCTGTCTTGGAGAATTTTGAGCATTACTTTACTAGCGTGTGAGATGAGTGCAATTGTGCGGTAGTTTGAGCATTTTTTGGCATTGCCTTTCTTTGGGATTGGAATGAAAACTGACCTTTTCCAGTCCTGTGGCCACTGCTGAGTTTTCCAAATTTGCTGGCATATCGAGTGCAGCACTTTCACAGCATCATCTTTCAGGATTTGGAATACCAAGTTCTAAATTTTGTATAATAATGGAATTTTAGAGGCCTTTGATATATACCTTATCAGACAAGAATGAGAGTTCTTAAAATAACTTTTTTGCTAACAAAGAAAGCAGTAATAATTTATATTGCAAACTAGGAATATAAGACTTACATGACTTGATTAAAAAAATGTACAAATACCTATAGCTAATTCATACTTAATGATGAGAAGCTGTATGATTTTCATGTAAAATTGAGAATAAAGTGAGAATATTTCTTCTCTCTTTACCTATTCAGTATTGTACTGAAAGCCCTAGTGGATGCAAAACAAAGAAAACCAGAAAGAAAGAAAAGGTATACAGACTGAGGAGAAACAAAACTGTACTTGTTCTCAGATTATTATCTATGTAAATAATCCCAAAGAATCAACAAAAAACTTCTGGAATTAATGTTATTATCCTAGGTTACAGGATATAAGCATAACGTAGTAGTGTGAGTTGCTTAGTTTTGTCCGACTGTCTGCAACCCCATGGACTGTAGCCCCCCAGGCTCCTCTGTTCATTGGATTCTCCAGGCAAGAATATTGGAGTGGATTGCCATTCCCTTCTCCAGGGGATCTTCCTAACAGGCATCAAATCCAGGTCTCCTGCATTGCAGGCAGATTCTTTACTGTCTGAGCTACCAGAGAAGCCCACAAGCATAACATGCTTTAAGTCAATTGCTTTCTTATATACCAGCAATGAATAATACAAATTTGAAATTACTATTTAATTTCATTTACATTATATTTAGGCATAAATAACAATTTGTGTATAAAATCTATATGAAGAAAACTACCAAGTCTGATGAAAGTAAACAAATATTTGAATAAATGGAGATATGCTCCATGTCCATGGATAAAAAGACTCCATATTGTCAAGAAGTCCTTTTTTTTCCCCACCAGGATCTAAAGATCAATGTGATTCTAATAAAAAGTTCAGAAAGTTATTTTGTAGATATTGGCAAACTTTTTCTGAACTTTATGTGGAAGGGCAAAACACCCAGAATAGCCAACAAAATATTGAATAAAAAGGACTAAGTCAGAGGATTGACCCTACTCAACAACAATTCATACAGTGTGATATTGGCCGAAGAGTAAACAAAAGGTAAATGAATCAGAATGAGAGCCCAGAAATAGACCCATATGAAAATAGTCAATTAACCTGTGACAGAGGAATAAAGGTAATTCACTAGAGAAAGGCTTGTCTTCAAAAAATGATGCTAGAGCAACTGGAAATCCCAATGCTAAAGAAAAGAAAAAAAATCCAGCCACAGACATTTGATCAGAATGGATCATAGACAAATGTAAAACATACATCTATGAAACTCATAGCATACAAGATAAAACCTACATGACTTTGGTAGGTGATGGCTTTTTAGATACAACACCAAAGGCATAACCCTTGGATGAAAAAAATTGATAGCTTGGACTCAATTAAATTGAAAAACTCTTGAACTGTGAAAGAGATTGTTAAGGAAATGAAAAGACAAACCATTGACAGAGAGAACAAGTTTGTAAAACATATATCAGATAAAGGACTCGTACCTAGCATATGCAAAGAACTTTTGAAACTCAATAAGAAAGCAAATAACCCAGTTACAAAATGGGCAAATGATGTGGACAGATACTTCACTAAAGAAGATATTCATATGACAATGAAGCACATGGAAAGACGCTCAACAACATATGTTATCAGAAAATTGAAAATTAAAGTAATAATGTCACACAACTAGACATCTAATTTTAGAATGGCTAACATCCAAAATACTGACAACCACAAATGCTTTTATTCATTACTGATAAGAATTCAAAATAGTACAGCCACCATGGAAGACAGTTTGCTATATTCTAACAAAACTAAGCATATTCTTACCCTATGATCCAGAAATTGCCCTTCTTTGCATTTACACAAATAAGTTAAAAAAGAAAAACTTGTGTCAATACTGCAAAGTTACCATGATCAAAACACCTTGGATTGACACAAAAACAGACATATGTATCAATGGAAGAGAATAGAGAGTCCAGAAATAAACCCATACATCTATGGTCTATTAATCTTCAACAAAGGAGGCAAGAATATACAAAGCCAGTCTCTTTAGCAAGTGCTGTTGGGAAAGCTGAAGAGCCGCATGTAAATCAATGAAGTTAGAACACAACCTTACACCATATACAAAAATAAACTTAAATAGCTTAAAGACTTAAATATAAGACATAGCACCATAAAACTCTTGGAAGATAACAGAAGCAAAGCATTTTCTGACATAAATTGCAACTGTGTTTTCATAGGTCAGTCTCCCAAGGCAAAATAAATAAAAGCAAAAATAAACAAATGAAACCTAATCAAACATAAGTTTTTGCATAACAAAGGAAACCATAAACAAAGTAAAGAGATAGTCTATGGACTGGGAGAAGATATTTGCAAACAATGTGACCAAAAAGGGCTTAATATCCAAAACACAAACACCTCATACAGCTCAAGATGAAAAGTTTTAAAAAATTCATTCAAAAAATGAGCAGAAGACATACAGACATTTCTCCAGAGGACATCCAGATGGTCAAGAGGCACATAAAATGGTGCTTAACATTGCGAATTATTAGAGAAATGCAAATCAAACCTTACAGTGGCTATCACCTCACACTAGTCAGAATGGCCATCATCAAAATGTCAATGAATAATAAATACCAGAGAGGGTCTGGAGAAAAGGGAACCCTCCTATGCTTCTGGTGGGAACATAAATTGGTATAGCCACTGTGTAGGCCAGTATGGAAGTTCTTTAAAATATTAAAAATAGAGTTACAATATGATTCATCAATCCTGCTCCTGTGCTTATAGCCAGGAAAGATACAAATTCTAATTTGAAAAGATACATACACCCCAATATTCATATCATGACTATTTACAATAGCCAAGACATAGAAGCAATTTAAGTTTTCATAAACAGATGAATGACTAAAGAAGATGCGATACATATACACAATGGAGTAACACTCAGCCATAAAAGAGAATGAAATAATGCCATTTGCAGAAATGTGGATGGACCTGAAAATTATTGTACTAAGTGAAGTAAGTCAGACAAAGACAAATATTATATGATATCACTTACATGGAATCTAAAAAACAATAACACAAATAACTTATTTACAAAATAGAAAAAAACTCACAGCTACAAAACAAACTTATGTTTACAAAAATGGAAAGGAGGAAGGGATAAATTAGAAGTTTGGGATTAACAAATGCATACTACTATATATAAAATAGATTAACAAGGTCCTATTGTATATTACAGGTGAATATATTAAGTATCTTGTAATAATCTATAATGGAAAAAGAATATATACAAATACAAATTTATATATTTAAGTTTGCCTTTGTATAACATATATACACAAATATAAAAATATATGTATAAATATATATTTTATAAGCAGTGAAATTCCATCAGTTGTGTCCAACTCTTTGCAACCCCATGGACTATACAGTCCATGGAATTCTCCAGGCCAGAATACTGGATTGGGTAGCTGTTTCCTTCTCCAGGGGATCTTCCTGTTGGGAGGCATAGTGCAAAATAGCCTTGAAGGAGAAGGTCCTTGGGGAAATGGCGAAGGGCCAGAAGTACCCAGGAATTGTGTACTGATAGCTGAAAAACATTTCCTGCCTTTGGCTATGCTTGGAGCCAAATTTAGCAATTAAACATTAAAGACGTTGGTTGAGAAAATGGGTCATGCATAAACACATGGGTCATTAAGAATGTGCTGTTTCTTGAAGTATCTTTTACTGATTATATCTTAGCCCTGTATATGTTCTGTGGCTGTATGTTCTAAGTTCTTTGTTCCTTGCTCCTATAAAAAGGCTTGACTGCTGAAATAAACTTGTCAGTCTTTACAGAGACTGTCCAAGCGTTGTTCTTTCAGGTTAGCCATTTCCAAGTACCGGAGAGATATCTCCCACAGGTGGAGCCCTGAACAGGGACTTGATAGGAAGATTGAACAAAGTGGCAAGCCCTGCAGAAAGAGGTAAGCAGGATGGGACAACATAGCAGTAAGATTCCTTTCATTTCTACAATGCATCACTTTTTGAGACAAAATGGTGTTAATGTTTCAAGAGATCAGTTGAATGACTGCTATCATATTTTACTGGAACATAATCTGTGATTTCCAGAGGAGGGGATGCTCGATCTAGACATATGGAAAAGGGTTAAGAATAATGTTTTGCGAGCATATCAGCAAGGAGTCCGTATTCCCCCTCAATGGTGGGTTACATGGTCACTCATATGGGCTGTCATAGAGCAAATTGAAGGGCATAATGTTGATTTGGAAATAGAGACTGTTCGGTTTTTACATGAATATGAGCTTAAGAAATAAGATATGCAAGGTGCTTTGAAATATAAGAATGTTATGCTCAATCAGACACAATCCTTGGAAAAACAGCTTGGAGACATATGTATACAGGATGTATCAAAACTGAAACCACTTAGAGTGGAGGTCATTTCATTCAATGGACAGCCCAAGGCTGAGGTTTTTCCTTCTGCTCCGCCTGTAACAGCAGTTGCTAACTTTGCTTGTACTAATCATTTCACTCCTCCTCGGGAGATGCCTGCTTGCATTTTCGCTTTCCCAATACAGTTTGATCAAACTGCCCAAGGCCAGAATACTTGGGCTAATCTAGATTTTGGTATGTTGCCTAGCTTTAAGAAAGCATGCACATTGTATGGACCTACTTCTCCTTACTGTGTAGAATTCCTCAGAGGATGGGCTGATCATTGGATGCCATATGATTTTTTTTCAAGTAGCAAAGATGGTTCTAAATCCTCAACAATTACTTTAGTGGCAAATGTGGGTTAATGATGAGGCCCGACAAATGATGATTGACCAGCAATCTCGTGGTAACCCTGCCAATTTAACTTATGATATACTTACTGGAATGGGAGCCATGGCCAATATGACTGCGCAATTAGCTAATATTACCCCTCAGATGTTGCATTTCATTAAAGAAATTTCTTGCAGAGCATGGGCAAAGGTTGATAGTGTTAACTCTGATGGTTCATTTGTCAAGATTACACAGGGACATGAGGAGGAATATGCCCAATTTATAGGGAAATTAAAGGATGCCGTCGAGAAATCTATAAGAGATGAAACCTTACAAAATATTATTTTAAAGCAACTTGCCTTTGAAAATGCTAATGAGGAATGTCGATCCATGCTTACACCAATTCGAGAAACTGTTTCTCTTATGGAGTATTTGAAAGCTTGTAGAGATTTCGGATCTATGTCCCATAGAGCAAAATTAGCGGCACTAGAAACTTTTAATGTGCAAAAGGCTGCCAATGCTACATGTTTTAACTGCGGGAAGGCCAACCATATGAAAAAACAATGCCGCATGCCAATGCAGACAGCTAAAAATAATAATACTTCTAATAAAAAAAGGCCCCCTGGAGTTTGCCCAAAAGGTAAGAGGGGATTCCATTGGTTGAATGAATGTCATTGCAAATTCAATAAGGATGGAAATGCATTGACACCAGAGGCACAACAAAAACAACAGGGAAACTAATAAAGGGGCTATCCTCTAGCCCCACTACAAAAGGAGGACCCAACATTATAACACTGAAAGCAACTACATCTAAGAGTGCTTGCATTGATATACCTAGTCCTTATGATATGGAATTAATAGAATTATACAATCCTCATAAAATCCCCACTGAATATTATGGTCTGATCCCACCTGGAACAGTTGGACTAATTTTGGGACATAGCAGCTGTACAATGAAAGGTTTAGTAATGTTGACTGGAGTTGTGGATGAAGATTATGAAGGAGAGATACATGTCATGGTTAATGTCATAAAATTAGGAAATGTATATCTACAAAAAGGGGAACACGTATGGCACAATTATTACTTTTGACATATGTCAAACCAATGAGGGCATCTGATAAAATTAGTCAGGGGAGGTTTGGTAGCACCAATCTTACTGCCGCACTATCTACCTTATTAAAGGAACATCAAAAGTCTATGCTTACTCAAAGATACAGGGAAAAAATTTCACAGGTATGTTGGATACAAGAGCCAACATTTCCATTATTAGAACTGAAGAATGGCCCCTTGAATGAGGTAAGACTGTGGCTCCTTCCAGACTGTTAGGGGTGGGCAAAACTGATGCTACACAAACTTTCATCAGTGCATCCTATTTACAGGCTTATGGTCCTGATCAAATTGTGGCTTACATAAAACCATATATTAACAGTATCCCTGTTAATCTGTGGGGAAGGGATTTTCTTGAACAAACGAAAGCCACAATCTCTCTAAATGAGCCTTTTTAATGGGGGCCATTGAGTTAACACCACTGCCTCTTGATTGGGAATCTGATGCCCCAGTATGGACACCTCAATGGCCCCTGACTAAAGAAAAGTTGGCAGCTCTCACACAATTAATAAATGAGCAATTACAAAAAAAAATCATATAGAGCCTTCATTTTCCCCATGGAATTCACCCGTTTTTGTAACAGGATGGGGAACGCGGGTATACCTGTGGCAGATTCATTTTGATATTTGGCAAAACTAATACAAAATTGTAAAGTTTAAAAATAAAATAAAATTAAAAAAAAATCAGGAAAATGGCAAATGTTGATAGATTTAAGAAATGTTAATAATACTATGATTCCTATGGGGCCATTACAACCTGGATTGCCCTCGCCTTCCATGGTACCAAAAGGCTGGTCTGTAATTATTATTGATTTACAAGACTGCTTTTTTATACCTTTGCATCCTAAAGATAGAAAATGTTTTGCTTTTTCAGTTTCTTGTATAAATCACATGGCTCCTGTTAAAAGATTTCAATGGAAGGTTTTACCTCAAGGAATGATGAACTCTCCTACCATTTGCCAATATCTCATATCTGTTTTATTACAATCCATTAGAGATAAATATCCTACTGCTTTCATAATTCATTATATGGATGATATACTCCTCTCCATGGAATCTGAACTTTGTTTACAACAGTTATATGATGAAATCACTACCACTCTTCAAAATCATGGCCTACTTGTTGCGCAGAGATAAAATTCAATTGAAAGCACCCTTTAATTACTTGGGACATGTTATGGCTGCTACTGCTGCTGCTAAGTCGCTTCAGTCATGTCCAACTCTGTGCGACCCCAGAGACAGCAGCCCAACCAGGCTTCCCTGTCCCTGGGATTCTCCAGGCAAGAACACTGGAGTGGGTTGCCATTTCCTTCTCCAATGCATGAAAGTGAAAAGTGAAAGTAAAGTCACTCATTCGTGTCTGACTCTTAGCGAACCCATGGACTGCAGCCCACCAGGCTCCTCCATACATGGGATTTTCCAGGCAAGAGCGCTGGAGTGGGGTGCCATTGCCTTCTCTGATGTTATGGAAGAGTCTAAGATAAAACCTCAAAAAACTCAAAATCTCTGCATTCTCTATGCACGTTAAATGATTTTCAAAAATTGATAGGAGATATTAATTGGCTTTGACCATCTATTGGCCTTCCCACCTATGCATTACAAAATTTATTTAAAATTTTAGAGGGGCCTCCTGACCCTAATAGTCCTAGACAGCTAACAAAAGAAGTGAAAGAAGAATTAAAAATCGTTGAAAAATGCATTCAGCAATCCTTCTCACTCAGCTGGACCATACCCAACCGGTTTATTTATATATATTTCCCACCAAACATTCACCTACTGCAATTATATCTCAAAACAGCCCAACAGAATGGGCATATCTGCATACTAAACAATCAAAAAAGATCATATCATACATTGAGAAAATAGGGCAACTAATTGTATCAGGATGGAGCCATGTACAAACCTTAACTGGATTTGATCCATATGCAATACATGTCCCCTTGACAAAAAAGGAATTACAAATTGCCTTACAATATAACATGACCATGCAAATAGCATTAAGTGATTTTCAGAACATTATCTCATTCCATTTGCCAAAAGGAAAATTGTAGAACTTCCTACAATTTACTAAATTTATAGTAACTAATATCATTGCCTCTCACCCTATTTCAAATGCACCTACCTATTTCATTGATGGCAACAAGAAAGGCATAGCTGGGATGGTCGGCCCTGATATCAAAGAGAAATTACCTACTACCTATTCTTCAGTACAAAGAGTTGAATTATATGCTTTATATTCTCTTTTGTCTCTTCAACCATTATCCTTCACTGTGTATACTGATTCCGAATACCTTGCTTCCCTTTTCCCCGATTTTGTTACCGCCTTTTTATACAACCTAGATGAAGAATTATATATTCTCTTTTCAAAGACTCAAACCTTAATTCAATCACATACGGAACCTTTCTTCATTGCGCATATATGTACTCTTTCAGGTTTACCTGGCCCCCTGGCAACAGGAAATGATGCTGTTGATAGGTTCATAGCTCCTGTCTTTACGTCTGCTATGGACGAACACGCTAATCTTCATACCAATGCTAAAAGATTGCACTCTAAATACCATATTCCCCTCACTGAAGCGAGACATATCATTAAATCCTGTGACGTCTGCACTCCTCTGCACTTAGGTACCACAGTTTCAGGAGTTAATCCTCTTGGGCAACAGCCTAACTCCCTTTGGCAATCTAACTTCACTCATTGCTCCTTGGGAAAGTTTTCTTTGCTTTTTGTCTCAGTTGATACATTTTCAGATTTTATAAGGGCAGTGCCTGTCTCTTCAGAATGCAGCAAACATGCCATTTCCACACTTTTACTCACCTTCCCTGTTAGGGGAATACCTTCAGTCTTAAAAACAGATAATGGGCCTGCATTTACCTCTCACTTGTTTCGTTCATTTCTAATGGAATGGAATATAACACACATCATGGGGATACCCTACAATCCCCGAGGTCAAACAATTATCAAAAGAGCCCATTGTACTCTTAAAACTCATTTATTAAAACAGAAAGGGGGAATATGGAAGAGGAGATACACTTATCCTATGAACCCTCAATTGTTATTATCTTTAACTCTTTATTCCTTAAATTTTTAAAATTTACTAAAAGATAGTTCTAACACTTGTGCAGACAGACATTTTGCAGAGGAAAACAGTAAAAAACCGTTAGAAGCCAACACACCAATATGGTATAAACAGTTTAATCAATGGTTGCCAGGAATCTTACAACTCCTAGGCAGAGGTTATGATCTTGTCGTTGCAGATGGAGAAGAAATCTGGGTTCCACTTCACCATGTCCATTACCGAGAAGGACCCCAAGACCAGACTCCCCTGACACGTGATGCAGCTGACGCAAAGGGTCTTGTCAATGACCATAGAGAAGCCGAAGAGAAAACGTAAATGTCTGAACCCTTACCGTAGGACCTGAGCAATGGCATGTGTGGAAGATTTCTGCTCCATTGGAGTGCTTTACCAGTGTGTATGGGACTGCAAAACCTCAAAACTATGCCTTTTTATACGATAGTACAGGTTATATCCAATCTTGTGTGCACCTCCGTACATGTTTACTGTAGGTAACTTCAATATAGATCTTTCTAAGATTGTTAAATGTACAGCATGTGCCTTGTATACGTGTTTAAACCATACTGTTTCATATCATTATGTCAACATTGCAATAGTCAAGCAAAGATCTAATTTGTGGCTTCCTGTTAACCTAACAGAACCATGGACTGACTCTGTATTTCTCTCAGTTTTGCTCAAATATGGCTTAAAGAGGTCAAAGCGCATAATAGGATGGATTATTGCTGGCATTCTTAGTCTAATATCTATTGTTACAGTAGAAACCCTATCTGGTATGGCACTACACAATTCTATACAGATGTCTCTACTCAAAACTCTGTGCCTCCTACGACGGAGGCCAACTAGCAGCTGCCATGCTTAAACTAAAAACAAAAGGAGGATATGTTGGGAGGCACAGTGCAAAATAGCCTTGAAGGAGAAGGTCCTCAGGGAAATGGTGAAGGGCCAGAAGTACCCAGGCCATTGTGTACTGATAGCTGAAAAACATTTCCTGCCTTTGGCTATGCTTGGCGCCAAATTTAGCGATTAAACATTAAAGACGTTGCTTGAGAAAATGGGTCATGGATAAACACATGGGTCGTTAAGAATGCGCTGTTCCTTGAAGTATCTTTTACTGATTATATCTTAGCCCTGTACGTATTCTGCTGGCCGTATGCTCTAAGTTTTTTTTCCTTGCTCCTATAAAAAGGCTTGACTGCTGAAATAAACTTGTCAGTCCTTACAGAGACTGTCCAAGTGTTGTTCTTTCAGGTTCGCCATTTCCAAGTCTCGGAGAGATATCTCCCACACTTCCCAACCCAGGGATCAAACCCAGGTCTCCTCATTACAGTCAGATTCCTTACCACCTGAGCTACCATGGATGCCTGCATATATAAAATATGTATTTATATATGTGCTGTGTGCTCTAATAGGTTGCTTCAGTCATGTCTGATTCTTTGTGAACCTATGGACTATAGCCCACCAGGCTCCCTCATTCATGGGATTCTCCAGGCAAGAATACTAGAGTGGGTTACCAAGCCCTCCTCCAGGGGATCTTCCTGACAGGGATCAAACTGTGTCCATTAAATCTCTTGCATTGATCAGTAGTTGGATTCGTTACCACTAGCAAAACTTGGGAAGCCTATCTATCCATCTATCTATCTACACTAGATATACATCACCAGATGGTCAATACTGAAATCAGATTGATTGTGTTCTTTAGGCCAAAGATGGAGAAGCTCTATACAGGTAGCAAAAACAAGACTGGGAGCTGACTGTGTCTCAGATCATGAATTCCTTATTGCCAAATTCAGACTTAAATTGAAGAAAGTAGGGGAAACCACTAGACCATTCAGGTATGACCTAAATTAAGTCCCTTACAGTTATACAGTGTAAGTGAGAAATAGATTCAGGGGATTGGATCTGATAGATACAGTGCCTGAAGAACCATGGATGGAGGTTCATGACATAGTATAGGAGGCAGGGATCAAGACCATTCCCAAGAAAAAGAAATGCAAAAAGCAAAATGGTTGTCTGAGGAGGCCTTACAAATAGCTGTGAAAAGAAGAGAAGCAAAAGGCAAAGGAGAAAAGGAAAGATATACCCATTTGAATGCAGAGTTCCAAAGAATAGTGAGGAGAAATAAGAAAGCTTTCCTCAATGATCAATGAAAAGAAATAGAGGAAAACAATAGAATGGGTAAGACTAGAGATCTCATCCAGATGATTAGAGATACTAAAGGAACATTTCATGCAAAGATGGGCTCAATAAAGGACAGAAATGGTATGGACCTAACAGAAGCAGAGGATATTAAGAAGAGGTGGCAAGAATACACAGAAGAACTATACAAAAAAAGATCTTCATAACCCAGATAATCACAATGGTGTGATCACTCACCTAGAGCCAGACATCCTGGAATGTGAAGTCAAGTGGGCCTTAGGAAGCATCACTACAAACAAAGCTAGTGGAGGTGATGGAATTCCAGTTGAGTTATTTCAAATTCTAAAAAGTGAGGCTGTGAAAGTGCTGCACTCAATATGTCAGCAAATTTGAAAATCTCAGCAGAGGCCACAGGACTGGAAAAGATCAGTTTTCATTCCAATCCCAAAGAAAGGCAATGCCAAAGAATGTTCAACCTACTGCACAATTGCACTCATATCACACACTAGTAAAGTAATGCTCAAAATTCTCCAAGCCAGGCTTCAACAGTACATGAATTGTGAACTTCTAGATGTTCAAGTTGGATTTAGAAGAGGCAGAGGAAATAGAGATCAAATTGCCCACATCTACTGGATCATTGAAAAGGGAAGAAAGCTCCAGAAAATATATATATATTTCTGCTTTATTGACTATGCCAAAGCCTTTGACTGTGTGGATCACAATAAACTGTGGAAAATTGTTCAAGAGATGGGGCTACGAGACCACCTGACCTGCCTCCTGAGAAATCTGTATGCAGGTCAGGAAGCAACAGTTAGAAGTGGACATGGAACATTAGACTGGTTCCAAATAGGTAAAAGGGGAACATCAAGGCTGTATATTGTCACCCTGCATATTTAACTTATATGAAGAGTACATCTGGAGAAACAGTGGGCTGGATGAAGCACAAGTGGGAATCAAGATTGCCGGGAGAAATATCAATAACCTCAGATATGCAGATGACACCACCCCTATGACAGAAAGTGAAGAAGAACTGAAGAGCCTCATGATGAATGTGGAAGAGGAGAGTGAAAAAGCTGGTTTAAACCTCAACATTCAGAAACAAAGATCATGGCCTTTACTCCCATCTCTTCAAGGCAAATAGATGGAAATAGTGACAGACTTTATTTTGGGGGGCTCCAAAATCACTGCAGATGGTGATTGCGGCCATGCAATTAAAAGACACTTTATCCTTGGAAGAAAATTTATGACCAACCTAGACAGAATATTAAAAAGCAGATACATTACTTTGCCAGCAAAGGTCCTTCTAGTCAAAGCTACGGTTTTTTTGGTAGTCATGTAAGGATGCGAGAGTTGGGCTATAAAGAGAGCTGAGTGCTGAAGAATTGATGGTTTTGAACTGTGGTGTTGAAGAAGACTCTTGAGAGTCCCTTGGACTGCAAGAAGATCGAACCAGTTCATCCTTAAGGAAATCAGTCCTGAATATTCATTGGAAGGACATAGGCTGAAGCTGAAACTCCAATACTTTGGCCACATCATGAGAAGAACGGACTCATTTGAAAAGACCGTGATGCTTGGAGAGATTGAAGATGGGAGGAGAAGTGGAGTACTGAGGACGAGATGGTTGGATGGCATCACAGACTCAATGCACATGAGTTTGAGTAAGCTCCGGGAGTTGGTGATGGACAGGGAGGCCTGATGTGCTGCAGTGCATGGGGTGGCAAGGAGTTGGACATGATTGAGTGACTGAACCGAACTTAACTGATACACATATGTATATGTACATATATATAAATACACATATTAGATATATACATATAAAATACATGTAACTGAATCATCTTGCTTTGCACTGGAAACAGACACAACATTGTAAATCAAGTATACTTCAATAAAACCAACAAAAATCTTGTAATTACAGAAAAACTTGCACACAAATATTTATAGAGGCTCTGCTTAAAATTGCCCCAAATTTGAAAGCAACCAAGATATCCTTCAAAAAGTAAAGTGATAAATTGTGGTGCATCCCAAAATGGAGTATTATTCAGTAATTAAACAGAAATAAACTATCAAGCCCCCCAGACACATATAAAACATGGAGGAAACAAATTCAAGAAGTGACTGAAGTCAATATGATAATGTTTCATACTGCATAATTCCAAATATATGACATTCTGAAAAAGGCAAAATGTCTTTTTTGGGCTATTGGCTGTTAGTTCTTTAAGATGTGCTTTACCAGGTTGAGAAAATTTTCTTTTATTAAATCTATTGCTTTGTTTTTATTATGAAAAGATTTTAGATGTTGTCATTATTTTTCTGCATCTAGTGTGATAATCATGTTGTTTTCTATTTTGTTCAGTTTATGTAGGGTATTACATTAATTGACTTTTGGGTGATAAATCAACCTTGCTTTCCTGGGAAAAATTGCACTTGGACATGTCGTATAAAATTGTTTATATGTTTCTGGTTTGCTAAACTTTTAAAATGAGAGTAATGTGTTGGTATTCATAAGAAATATTGGTCTATAGGACCTATTTTTGTTAAAACTTTAAAATTTGATTTAAACCGAAATGTCATATAAAAATAGGAGGAGAAAAGTTTCAAACATTACCAGTAACACTATGACAAAAATCAACTGATTAACAAGGGAAACTATGGCTCTGCTTTGTATAAATTAAGATAATTGTAGATTCACATGCAGTGTTAAGGCATAATACAGAGAGATTCCTTATAAACTGTGTCCAGTTTGTCCCAAAGGCAAAATCATTGCAATACTATAATATAATATGACAACCAGGATATTTACCTTCATATAATCCACTGATCTTATTCAGATTTCCCAGTGTGTGTGTGCATGTGTGTGTGCGTGTGTGTTAAATTCTATACTTTTATCATCTGTGTATGTTTGCATAGCCATTACCACAATCATGATATTGAAGAGTTCCAACACCATAATGATTCCTCTTCTTGCCTTCTATAACCATACCCACTTCTATCTCCATTGCTAAGCCAAGTCAAATATCTTCCCTTCTAAGATTTTTACATTGCAAAAGTATGTCATTTTGTTATGTAACTTTTGTTTTTTTCACTTAACATAATTCATTGGCTCTTCATCCATGTTATCAATATATAGTTATTTTTTAATTGATGAGTAGTAGTCCATGTAGTGTATATATCACAATTTATTTGATTATTCAGACATCTGAGTTAATTCTAGTTTTTGGTTAATAATAGTAAAGTTGGTATGAACATTTATGTACAGTTTTATTTGTGTGTGTGTGGAAATTAAATTTTAATTTCTCTGGGAAAAATGCCCAGTTGTATAATTTTTGTGAGACTCAATTTATCTTTTTAAAAAATCTGTTTTTGAAACATACTTTTGTTGTCATATCTGGGAACTCTTTGTCAGGGCCAAATTTCAAAGATTTTCTGCTTTTGTTTTCCTAAAAGTTTTATGTTTACATGTATATTTTAGTTCTTTTTGAGGTATTTTTGTATAAGACAAGAGGTTTATTTGAGGGTTTTTGTTGGTGGTGTTTTGTTCTTTTTCATCCCCTGTGGATGTCCAATTATTCCTCTATTGGAAAAGCCATATCTCCTTCATTGAATTGGTTCTACATATTTGTCAAAGATAAGTTGAACTCATATTAATGCAAATTTATTTTCTAGGTTTTTCATTTTATTGATCAATATTGTGATATTGTGATACCAGTATAGCAAGTCTTAACATTGGGTAAAATAATTCCTATCACTTTATTCTTTGTCAAGATTGTTTAGCTATTCTAAATGTCTCTTCGTTTAATATTTAGAATAAACGAGTATACTGCAAATATTTTGAGATATTGATATGAATTGAATTTTTCAATCAGTTTGGGAAGAGCTGACATATTTACTATTTTGAGTCTACCAAACCACGAACACCATATTTGCATTTATTTAGGTATTTTATTTCATTCACCAATATTTTGCTATTTTAGCAAGTAGATGTATATTTTGTTAAGTGTATACATAAGTATTTCATTTTGTTTGGATCAATTTTAAAATGTATCATGCTTTAAATTTCTATTTGCAAATGTTCACTGTTAATATATAGAAATGTGATTGGGGTATGTGTGTGTGTGTGTGTGTGTCTGTGTGTGTGTGTGTTTTATATCCTATCAATCTTGCTGGACTCATTTATTAGTTCTAGTAGATTTTTGCTGATTTATTGAAATTTCTATGTAGATAATGATACCATTTTCAAATAGAGATAATTTTATACTTGTGTTCCATTTACTATTATTATTATTGGATTTATGTCTACCATTTTGCTGTTTGTTTTCTACATGACTCATGCCTCTTTTAGATTTCTCTTCCTCTTTTTTTTTTGCCTTCTTTTCTTTAAGTGAATATTTTCTTTTGTAATATTTGAATATCTAATGAGTTTTTTGGCCACCTCATTCGAAGAGTTGACTCATTGGAAAAGATTCTGATGCTGGGAGGGATTGGGGGCAGGAGGAGAAGGGGACGACAGAGGATGAGATGGCTGTATGGCATCACCGACTTGATGGACGTGAGTTTGAGTGAACTCTTGGAGTTGGTGATGGACAGGGAGGCCTGGCATGCTGCAATTCATGGGGTGGCAAAGAGTCGGATACAACTGAGTGACTGAACTGAACTGAACTGAATGAGTTTTTGCTTTATAATTTTAAGTACTTTTTTTAGTGGTTGTCCTAAGACAAGATATATATTATCAGGATATATCACTTATTTTCATTATTCTAATTTCAGTGATTTTGAGAAAAACTAACACTTTATTCCTCTCTAGCTGTATGCACTTTTCCTTTTTTCCTGTGCCTTTTCTTACTTAACTACTTTATTTAATGTGTGTTACAGATTATTTAATATGTAATTATAATTATTGTTGTATTTAAATGTGTGCTTGTTATAGCAATAGAAATAAAGAATATACATGTATAAAGGTATATAGATAGATAGATAATAGAAAATTTGTAACATTCTCTTCATTTCTTAACTAAGACTTGTTTTACCTTTGGGTATCTTTTCTTTACTCCAGTATAATTTTGGCTTCGTTCTCCTTTTGTGCTGTTATTGTCTAATATATTGCATTTCTATAGGACATAGGTGCACAATGCAATAATATACACATTATTTTATTAAATTAAATCTGTTAAGAAAAGAGAAGAAAATATGAGATTATACTATCTTTTATGATTTTCTATTAATATATAATTACCTTAATAGCACTTTTTTGTTTTTTGTGTGGATGCAAATTGCTCTTTTGTGTCACTTATTTAAATTTGAAGAATTTCCTCTATATTTCCTTTAAGGCAAGAAATCTCTTGAATTTTGTTTATGTCATATGTTAGTTAACTCAGGTTGCCCTAGCAAAAATACCATAGGCTGGGAGGCTAAAGCAACAGAAATTTTCTCATAGTTCTGGAGTTTAGAAGTCTTAGATTGAGGTCTGACTGGGTTGGCTTCTAGAGAGAGCTTCCTCTCTCCTTTGCAGTTTTCATCTTGCTGTATCCTCATATGACATATTTCAGGTGACTTTGATCTTTGGCAAGCCTGTAATTGGTCTACATGGTACAATCAACTCACTGGATCATTATTTTGGATGACAAACTTTATTCATTTTTTCTCTCTCTTTAATTATCATAAAGCTTTTGACAAAAATTCTATTCATATTTTGGGAATAATAATACAAAAATTCCCTAGTTACTGGAGAAGGTTTAAAAAAAAAAAAAAAAGAAATGCAGAATGGAAGTATGGCAGGCATTGTTAGGATGGCAGCATGGTTGGATGACATTTGTCAGCTAAGAATGAAGAATTTGCCTTCTCTCCAGTCTGGTCCATCATACTCTGAGACCTGGAAATGTCATTCTGATCCCTGTGCCTGACTAAATACCCTCAGGGTATCTAAAAAAATCTTGCACAATAATGAGATTAAGTGAGATTCAGAGTCAAGTTGGAATTCTTCAAGAAATAGACATAGGGATGATAAAATAGATGGTTAGAATCATAAGGTCTGAAAAATAAAAGAAATAATGACCACTTATCACATTAGATTTCTAAATTTTTCATCCAAATTAACATTTTTAAAGGAAAGGCTTAAATAGAGCCCCAATATAGAAATATAAATGCTCTGGTAGAAGTGGAGTTGAAGAAAGTCCTGCTACTCTGACCTGCCAGGACTTCCCACAGTGGTCACCAAGACAACATTGCGAATCCTTGGGCTGTTGTGAACCCAGTGTGAAAATCTGATCTGATTCAGCATTTTTCTGTGTAAGTAAAACTCAGGGGGTGGCCCCAATAAGGAACATGTGGTAGAAGATACTCTATCCTTTATTGAGTCTTCCTGACTAAGGGATCAGCTACTGGACAAAACCCTATATATAATATATCAGGCCCACCATTGGCAATTACAAAAGTTTTATGTAGGTCATTTCATCTGGATGTATGGGAAGTAGAAACTGAACATTTTATTTGACATAACATAGGTTGCATTCAGCAACATACCTCCTCTCCTGATCCAGCAAGCCAATTAGTGGCTGGAGAGAATGAGGTACATTAGAAAGTAGGAATAACACTTTCTTTGGCTGCATCCTCAACCTCCAGACCCTGAAGAAATTCCTTTTTGGCTGCTCTTTGTAATGCTGGTATTCAGCCGCAGAAAGAGAGTGCCATTGTCTTCCCACTTCTGTCTGGGATCTGATGTAACCCTCTCTTTGAGATGCAACCTATGGCCTGCCAAGGGATCCACTGAGGCTTGGGAATTGACATTGCATTGGTGACAAGAAAGTAGTTTACTGGGCCAGTGGACTCGCTGGAGGAACTGGTGAGAAGTTTGTGTCTACAGCTAGTGAACTTCCAGATAAGGCCAAGTCAGCTGAGGTGAGCCTCTAAGAATTCCATCTAGGCAGATAAATGGTCCACAAGCCCATCCAGCTATAGCTGGCATCATCAGAGTTCAGCACATCATGCTAGATGGACAGGAGGACAAGGCATGCCACCTGGAGACCAGAAAATATCAAGGAAAGCCCATCAGGATTCTTTCCTCTCCATCCATCCTCACATCACCATGATAGTGTGGAAGGCCCTCTGCTTCATAAAACTAGACATTTGGAAAAGATTCAGGAAGAAGAGATGAGACCTGGGACACTGAACATTTGTGTTTCAAGAAAAATTGAACAGAGGGATTGCACACTATATTTCACTAAACTTTAAATTGTGAAAAAACTAGAAGTAAATATTTGACATTTTATTAACCATCAGGAGGAGGTTTGCACTTTTGCTAGAAGGAAAACCGTCCCTTTTCAGAGTAGCTACACCTGGTCTGGCAGAACAGTAAGGTCAAAGGCCTTCTGAAGCCTGATGATGGTTGGAGAGATATAGGCCAGGTAGAAAGGGCATTTTCACAAGAGTATTGCTGCCATCTCCATGAAGAAGCCTACCAGATGAAGGACACAATCAAGTTTCATACCTATTCTTCTCAATCCCACTCCACTTTGGTTCAGAAGCTTTCATGGTGGAAATGCTGTGACATGAATCTAAAGGGGCTTGATGGCTGACACTCAAAGAAACAGTTACATCTGTAGCCTCTTCCCTCTTGTCCAGTGGTTAATCTCTAGTTTATAGAAGCACTCTCAGGAGTTGAAAGACAGAGACCAACATGTATGAAGGATGCTGCAGTTTCTGACACAGTAATCTAATAACTCATGTTTGTTCTTTCCTTTCTGTAGCCTCTTGTTCAATTATTTACTTGATACACTTTGGTCCCATTCAGTTTTGTTTGTTTGTGCAGCTGTCAGCAATGGGCCAGGTATCAGGCCTCTTTCTCATCTCCATAGGATGTGGGATTAACTATCCTGCAAATACCTTACCCAGTCAGCAATTGTCATGTCATTATTTCATGGGGAACATCAGCTGAGATTTCACAATGACCCCAAATAGTTCAAGTGTTGGCAGTAAAAAAAAAAAAAAAAAAAAAAAGAGGCAAATATGTAGTCCTTCCCATCATGACAAGCTCAGCCGAGGAGGAGATGCAGACATATTAAGAGATTACCATGAACAGTGTGAAAGCTCCTGCAGTAGAGGTGCCTCCACTGGGATTGGTCTCCCCTCCGTGGAGAATTACATAGACTGTATATAGTCCATGGGGTCACAAAGAGTCAAACACAACTGAGCGACTTTCACTTCAACATGAGCATGAGGGATAGTGGGAAATGTTTTGACAAATATTTTCCACCTTAGGAACACAGAGCCAAATCTAAATACAAATGTTTGCTGAAAGGATGTGTGGGTGGCTCTTCAAATTGCCAGATGAACTAGGAAAGATGGGAGTTCAAGAGGAAGCTTCAGCAACCTAAATGTTTGTTAACAGAGCAAAGGATAAAGAAAAGTGGTACATATATACAATGGAATATTACTCAGCCATAAAAATGAATGAAATTGGAACATTTGTAGAGACATGCATGGACCTAGAGACTGTCATACAGAGTGAAGTAAATCAGAAAGAAAAAACAAAATATTATATATTATTGCATATATGTGGACTCTAGAAAAATGGTACTGACGAAACTTATTTGCAGTACAGGAATAGAGACACAGATGTAGAGATAAAACATGAACACCACGTGGGAAGAAAGAAGTGTGGGAAAGAATTGGAAGATTGGGATTGATATATGTATGCAATTGATACTATGTATAAAATAGATAACTAATGATTACTTACTGTATAGCACAGGAAACTCTACTCAATACTCTGTGGTGACCTATATGGGAAGGTAATCCAAAAAAGAGGGCATATAGGTATATGAGTAGCTGATTCATTTTACTGTACAGTAGAAACTAACATTGTAAAGCAACTATACTTCAATAAAAATTAATTTTAAAAAAGAGGAAGCTTCATGAATATTTCCTTAAACCAGATCATGACCAGTCCAAAAAAGGAAATGATGGTGCTGCCATCAAGCATTAGAAGCTTCACTAATTCATTTCCTCACTCATTCATACATTCAAGAAGACGTACTTGGACACCCACTGTGGGCAGGCCATGTTTCAGGCTCTGAAGACTAAGCAGGGTGTAAACCACATTTGACCACTAATCGTCATAAGCCAACAGTCCTGTTTGACTGTCAGTGCTACCACTGCCAGTTCTCTGTCCATTCTCTGGACTCACAGTCTTATGAAGCCATGGATGTGGCTGGCAAAGTCTTCAAGGGAAACTTAGAGACCAAATAGCTAGCATTTTTCTTCTTCTTTAAAGGGAGGTGCGTCGGCAATTCACCTGGACTCAACAACTGGAGGATCACCCAACTATAAAACAAGGTTTGGTTCCTGTTCCTACAAAATGAAAGGCAAACAACCACCAGGAAATGTGTCACCACGTGACAGACAAGGGGACTAAGCCTTGCAGGATGAGCGGAGGTGTCACGTAGTGAAGGAGGCAGTAGGGGCAAGTTTCTGTGCTGAGGAAAACACCTGAGTCAGGCAGAGAGCACTGGGCCTTCAGATGGGTCAACTTATCTGCAGCGTCATCAGCATCATCATTTTTAAACAATTACAAGTAAAACAAAGGATTTAATTGTGCCTTTATTTACTGCTTTTCTGTCATTCTTTCTGCATGCCTGTCCAGAATTTCTGACCCTTATAATTATCTTTCTGCTTGAAGAACTTCTTTCAGCATTTTTGTGATGATATCCCTCAGTGTTTAATTATCTGCTAAAACCTCTATTTTTACTTCACATTCAGAATTATAAGTTGTCATTTTTTTTCTTTCATCACTAAATATTTCATTTTGTTCTTGCTGCCTCAGATTTAGATTCAGATCAGTCGCTCAGTCGTGTCCGACTCTTTGCAACCCCATGAATCACGCACGCCAGGACTCCCTGTCCATCACTAACTCCCAGAGTTCACTCAGACTCATGTCCGTTGAGTCAGTGATGCCATCCAGCCATCTCATCCTCTGGCATCCCCTTCTCCTCCTGCCCCCAATCCCTCCCAGCATCAGAGTCTTTTCCAATGAGTCA
>NW_011494660.1:2361673-2362665 GCF_000754665.1 Bison bison bison | reverse complement strand
TCAAGAGGCAGATCAGGTGGTCTGGTATTCCCATCTCTTTCAGAATTTTCCACAGTTTATTTTGATCCACACAGTCAAAGGTTTTGGCATAGTCAATAAAGCAGAAATAGGTGCTTTTCTGGAACTCTCTTTCTTTTTCCATGATCCAGCGGATGTTGGCAATTTGATCTCTGGTTCCTCTGCCTTTTCTAAAACCAGCTTGAACATCAGGAAGTTCATGGTTCACATATTGCTGAAGCCTGGCTTGGAGAATTTTGAGCATTACTTTACTAGCATGTGAGATGACTGCAATTGTGCAGTAGTTTGAGCATTCTTTGGCATTGCCTTTCTTTGGGATTGGAATGAAAACTGACCTTTTCCAGTCCTGTGGCCACTGCTGAGTTTTCCAAATTTGCTGGCATATTGAGTGCAGCACTTTCACAGCATCATTTTTCAGGATTTGGAATAGCTCTACTGGAATTCCATCACCTCCACTAGCTTTTTTCATAGTGATGCTTTCTAAGGCCCACTTGACTTCACATTCCAGGATGCCTGGCTCTAGGTCAGTGATCACACCATCGTGATTATCTCGGTCGTGAAGATAAAGTCCACTGTAATTCTTGTCTTTGTTTCTCTATAGGTGAAACTTTATTCTCTGGCCTCATTTAAGCTTTTTCTCTTTGTGTTTGGTTTTCTACAGTTCAAATATAATTTATGCCTAGGTATGCTGCTCAGTGTTCTCTGAGCTTAACCATCTGATTAAACCTAAGTCTTTTGATATCTATCATTAATTTCTGAAAGTTCTCTGTCTTTAATATGTCAAATATTTTTGACATATTAATATTCTCCTTCTTGCATCCCCATTATGATATGTTACACCTTCTTGAAACTGTCACACAATTCTTGGATGTTCTGTTCTGTGGTTTTCATTTTTTTTCTCTTGGATGCTTCAATTTGGGAAGTTTCTATTTTCCTGTCTTTATTTTTTTTTTTTTTTTTTTTTATTTCATCTG
>NW_011494660.1:2342812-2361573 GCF_000754665.1 Bison bison bison | reverse complement strand
TTTTTTTTTTTATTTTATTTTATTTTTAAACTTTACATAATTGTATTAGTTTTGCCAAATATCAAAATGAATCCGCCACAGGTATACATGTGTTCCCCATCCCGAACCCTCCTCCCTCCTCCCTCCCCATACCATCCCTCTGGGCCGTCCCAGTACACCAGCCCCAAGCATCCAGCGTCATGCATCGAACCTGGACTGGCAACTCGTTTCCTACATGATATTTTACATGTTTCATTGCCATTCTCCCAAATCTTCCCACCCTCTCCCTCTCCCACAGAGTCCATAAGACTGTTCAATACATCAGTGTCTCTTTTGCTGTCTCGTACACCGGGTTATTGTTACCATCTTTCTAAATTCCATATATATGCGTTAGTATACTGTATTTATGTTTTTCCTTCTGGCTTACTTCACTCTGTATAATAGGCTCCAGTTTTATTTCATTGATTCTTCCTTTGCTGTGTCAAGTTTACTCATAAGCACATTAAACACATTTTTCTTTTCTCTTAAAATGAGTGTGATATCTAGTATTCTCTTTTGATTTATTTTCTTGGGATTTCCATCTCTCTGCAAACATTGCCCATCTATTTGTTCTTTTACTTGTGTACTTTTTTTTTTTTTTAGAGCCTTTAACAAACTTAGTAATTTAAAATTCTCTGTCTGATCATTTCAACATATGTATCATATATGAGCCTGGTTCTGATGATAGCTTGTATCTCTTCACTCTGTCTTTTGTTTTTTGTTGCCTTTTAAAATATTTTTACAATTCTTGATTGAAATCTGGATACAATGTATCAGGTTACAGGAATTTTTATAACAGGGTGAGAACTTAAGTGATAGGAATTGGGCCGTGTCTAATGTTTGCTGTAGCTATAGTGTCAGAGACTACAAATCCCTCTGCTATCTCTGTTTTTATCTCTCCTCTTGGTTTAGGGACTTATCTTTGTGCTATTCCTCTGAGTAAGTTTGTGTTTTGCAGTACTTTCATTCTGTAATGCACTGTTATTATGCTGGAAGCTTGTTGGTTTGGCCATAAGGTGTGGGGTGGGGGAATATTCTAATCATCACATGAAGTCTCTGTTACTCCGTGAGCCTGTTGCTCATTAGTGTGGCCTTTAAAAGTGTCTCTGGTGCTCCATTTCCAATTTATATCCTTAAGTTCTGGTCCCCTATTGAGTAAGTTTACTTTTTGTTTTCCTAGGTTAGACAGAAAACCTAGAAGGGACTGGTTTGTGTCAGAATTCCACACCCTGGTCCACTGGGTTCAGCTTTTGGTGTTGTCTTCTGGTCATTCCTGTTCACCACATCTCCAGCCACCAGAGCCATAAGGGGATCTTCTGGGTTTCTCCCTGGAAGGACCTAGTAAGGTTTCTGGAGAGACATCCTGGGACAATGATACCCTACACCTGGACTGTAAGGGCCACCCTCAGAATTTTCTCACTATATTATTAGTGTGCACTCAGCCATCAGCACTGTCATGATTATTAGTCAGGTAAGTATTTTGTCAGTTTCATCAGTGACTTCTTGTCCAGGTAAACAGTCTTGGGTGCTCTATCTCTCTGGGTGCTGTTGACCCTACAGATTTCAGGGTAGCTTGTCTTATACCTTCGGGTCTCTAATGGACCCAAGAAAAATTGTTGATTTACAATTGGCCCATGTTCTTCCTGTTTTAAGGACTAAATTAATGGCTTCCAAGTTCTTTCCTTGTTGAGGCCAATATGAAAAGTCCATTTACCATAATTTTAACCAGAGGTATTTCATTGTGGAGGGCTGAGGGAGGTATCTCCTAGTGGGGTTGGCTGGAGTGAAGATAATCTACTTTTTCTGCTTTTCCCCTCAGGACTAGGGAAAGTCTCACCAGGACCATCATAGCTGACTTAAAGCAATCATACTAGTAGTCAGAATAAACTGCACATCTCAATTAATCCAACATTAGGATTAGGAAGGAAACAGAACATTAAGAAGGAAACAGAACAGAGGCAGGAATTTGCCCTCAGCAACTAATGAATTGTCTCAAGATTTCCAGGGCAGTGATGGAAATTGAGATGTTCTAGGTTTTGAAATCAGACATTTAGATCATTAACAATAATTCTTCCTTTCACTCTGTAGTTTTCCTTCATAGTCATAATATCCTCATTTTTAACCAGAGGGTAACAATACAGAATTTATAAGTTGCTGCAGGGATTAAATAAGGTCATTTAGTTAATGTCCTCAACCAGATCCTGCCACCTAGTCAAGACTTGTTGATCTGAAGCCATTAGCATCTGACTGTGCCTTCTCTCCACTGGAGCCGCCCCAGGCACTAGGGAACCACTAGTGCCACTAGTGGTTTTAACCACTAGGGAATGGGGACACAGGCACTTGACCCTGACTTGGCCAATGCCTTCTGCTCTGCTCCTTGTGTTTTCTGAGTCTGTAACACAAACCTGGCACACGGAGGGTTAGCTCCAAGTTCAGGCAAGTGCTTTACTTCCTAATTAGTAAAGGCAAAGCTCCTGTTAAATTACTGGCAGATAAAATGCCTCAGTGCTTTTTATTCATCACTGGCTTCTAATTATTCTAAATTGTTTCTTAATTAGATTCTGTCCACTGGAAATTGAATGTGAAAGAGCAGGACACAGGGTGGACCTCCAGGGTAAAGCATCCCTCAGGGATGGTGTTTGTCATTGGAAGCAAATGCTGTATCTGAAGGTTCTAGTTTCTTGCCAGGCCCACCTTTCCAAGCCCTGAAGAAAACACCATCTCTCCAGGGCTCTCAGTAAGGACAGTCTGCAGTCTATAAGGAGCAAATATTCCCAGGAGACTGCCAGTCTTGAGCAGGAGTTCTCTGTTGGGGAAGGGTTAATAGAACCGGACAGTGTCTGCCCTGACAATTTTGTCTTCTTGGTAGTCCTCTTGTTCAGAAGATTATTTCCGCAACCTCTTTGCAACCTAAAGCCTTCATCTTCCTCCCTCCCCTAGTGGAACGTGACCCAGAAAAGGCATTGTTTTTGGTCCCTTATCCTTCCCTTTGCATTATGGATCCTATTCTTGCCAGGGGACTAAAGATGCTTCTTACAAGTCTCTTCTTTTATTAAAAAATGAAAGGTATTTCTCTTACAGAAATGTAAGCTATCACTTTGATAGCATGCAACAAAGATCTGAAAAATTATAGTCATTATCTCTATTTCTGAGAATTTGATCTAAGGAAATAATGCAGACAAAGCTTAAGCTGAAAAATACTGTTATGGGTTGCATGTGTTCTGCCAAAACTCATTTGAAGTTCTAAATCTCAGTACCCCAGTAAGTGATCTTATTTGGGGACAAGAGTTTTTAAAGAGATAATTTAAATGAGGCCACTAGGAGCTCTAACATTATAACTGGTGTCCTTATAACAAGGAGAAATTTAGACACAGAAATAAGCACACAAAGATGATGTGAAGAGACGCAGGGAGGAGACAGGCAGCGTCTGTGTCAAGAAGAGAGGCCTAAACTAAAAGATTCTGTGTGGTGCTCCAGTGAATACCAAAGATCCCATGTTTTGTAAATAAAACCTGGTGCAGCCAAACAAACAAATACAAATAAATATATTTTAAAAACAGCAAACACACACACATTTTCCCAGCTAAATTATATTAAAAGATCAAGCTACTTTATTCTGAGGAAATCCAATTATACGAGTTTTCTTATATGCTACTGGTGGAGTGTGGGTTGGGCTGTTTTCTGAAATCAATTTGGCTAAAAATTAAAGAACTTTAACTTTTCTGTGCTTTATGAACTAATATATTAATTTCTAGCTTATTCTTAGGAAACAATTCTAGGTTCTAACAAAGGGTTTTGGTATAGATGGTTCATAATAGAAAAACAAATAGAAGTAACACAAATGCCCATAGTAAGAAAACTATTATATAAATTCTGATATGCTTGTAAAATTATGCATTACTAAACAATTAGAAATGTTTTTAAGACTACATTACATATGATGAGAATGCATTGGCTATTTTATAAAATTAAAGCCACTAAATGTATTTTTAAAGAAATGAACCAATATTTTATACAAATTATCTTTAATTATAATAATGTGTTATTTTTGTTATTCCATATAAAATTTGAAATTAAAATGCATAGTTAATTATATGCTGTGAATAATTTAATACTTTTTGAAAAAAGAAGAACTGTAAAGCATCATTAAGAACATGTAATAATGTGTGGGATGTGCAGGTGGATGTGAACCTTTCCAATATTCCCAAAATAAATTACAAATGTGGTTGACTGCCTTTAATTCACCTTTCTGGACCCCAAATAAAACCATGGATGTTTCACTGGGGAACAAGATTAATAGGCAGAAGAGGCAGTAATATTCAGTAGAGTGCAAATCAGAGAAAAGCAAAGCTTTAGTTTACCCACTCTAGAGAGGCAGTAGGCAGGCTATGTCAATCAAGGCAGGAAAGCCTATAGGACACGCAGACAGGACTCAGTGAGTGAGCATCAGCTGACACATTTTCAGCTGAAAATGTGAAATAAAAAAGTGTAGGAGGCTGGACCTGGACTAGATAGATGATAACTCCTTGACACTTAGAATCAAATGCTTTGCTAGCTCACTTTTAAGGAAGAATTAAAACATTGTCCTACAGAGGAGAAGTTCTCAAATCTTTTAGTCTTGCATTACTTTTATTCTCTCAAAATTACTTTACACACTCAAGACCTTGTCTTTTGGTATTTTCTATATTAGACACGAAAACTGACATACACTAATATCTTTATTACTCATTTAAAATAATAAAAAACCCATTTGATAGTAAAATTAATTCTGTTTTATAAATATTAACTAAAATGTCCTTAAAGAGAAAAAAAATAGTGAGAAAACTGGCATTGTTTTACTTTTTAACAAACCTCTTTACTGTCTGGCTTAATAGAAGATGGCTTTATCCATTCCTCTGTTGATGGACATTTAGGTTGCTTTCATATTTCATTGTAAATACTGCTGCAAAGAATATTGAGGTGCGTGTATCTTTTCAAATTATGGTTTTTTCCAGGTATAGCCCAGGAGTGGGATTGCTGGATTATATGGCATTAATACCTCTATTTCTAGTCTATTTATCTTACATTTTTAATGGATAAAGATGTGGTATATACTGTGCTATGTGTTCAGACACTTCAGTCGTGTCTCTTTGCAACCCTATGGACTGTAGCCTGCCAGGCTCTGCTGTCCTTGGGATTCTCCAGGCAATAATACTAGACTGGGTTGCCAAGCCCTCCTCTAGGGAATCTTCCCAACCCAGGGAACGAACCCACATCTGCATCTCCAGCAATGCAGATGGATTCTTTACCTGCTGAGCCACCTAGGAAGCCCACAATGGAATATTACTCAGCCACTAAAAATGAAATAATACCATTTGCAGCAAGATGGATGGACCCAGAGATTGTCATACTGAGTGAAGTAAGGTCAGACGAAGATAAATATCAGTATGATATTGTTTTTACGTGGAATCTAAAATAAAAAGAGTACAAATAAACTAATCTACAAAACAGAAATAGAGCGACAAATGCAGGAAATAAACCTAGGGTTACTAGGGGGGATGGGGGAGGGATAAATTGGGAGATAGAGATTGACATATATTAATATACACAACTATGCATAAAATAGATAACTAATAAGGATCTATTGTATAGCATAGGGAACTGTACTCAATGCTTTGTAATGGCCTATATGGGAAAGAATCTTAAAAGGAATGAATGTGCGTATATGTATAATTGATTCACTTTTGCTTTACAGCAGAAGCTAACACAACATGGTAAATCAACTACACTCGAAAAAAAATAGAAGACGGCTGAACTCTACTTGTCTATATGTAATCTATGGTGATATATGCCATATTGCCTCTAGAAAATCCTATTCAGTTCAGTTCAGTTGCTCAGTCATGTTCAACGCTTTGTGACCCCATGGACTGCAGCACACCAGGCTTCCCTGCCCATCACCAACTCCCAGAGCTTGCTCAGACTCATGTCCATTGAGTCAGTGATGCCATCCAACCATCTCATCCTCTGTGCTCCCCTTCTCCTTCTGCCTTCAATCTTTCCTACATTGAGAGTCTTTTCCAGTGAGTCAGTTCTTCACATCAGGTGGACAAAGTATTAGAGTTTCAGCATCAGCTCAGTCCTTCCCATGAATACTCAGGACTGATTTCCTTTAGGATTGACTGGTTTGATTTCCTTGTAGTTCAAGGGACTCTCAAGAGTTTTCTACAACACCACAGCTCAAAATCATCAATTCTTCAGCACTCAGCTTTCTTTATAGTCCAACTCTCACATCCATACATGACTGCTAGAAAAACCATAGCTTTCACTATATGGACCTTTGTCTGCAAAATAATGTCTCTGCTTTTTAGTATGCTGTCTAGGTTGTGAGAAAGCATCTTTTAATTTCATGGCTGCAGTCACCATCTGCAGTGATTTTGGAGCCCAAGAAAATAACATTCATCACTGTTTCCATTGTTTCACCATCTAATTGCCAGGAAATGATGGGACCAGATGCCATGATCTTAGTTTTTTGAATGTTGAGTTTTAAGCCAGTTTTTTTCACTCTCTTCTTTTACCTTTATCAAGGTAAAAGGCTTTTTAGTTCTTCCTTTTAGTTCTTCACTTTCTGACATAAGGGTGGTGTCATCTGCAAATCTGAGGTTACAGATATTTCTCCTAGTAATTTTGATTCCAGCTTGTGCTTCATCCAGCCTGGCATTAGCATGATGTACTCTGCATATAAGTTAAATAAGCAGGGTGACAATATACAGCCTTGATGTACTCCTTTTCCTCTTTGGAACCAGTCTGTTCCATGTCCAGTTCTAACTGTTGCTTCTTGATGTGAATACACATTATTAGGAGGCAGGTAAGGTGGTCTGGTAGTTCCATCTCTTGAAGAATTTTCCACAGTTTCTTGTGATCCACACAGTCCAAGGCATTGGATTAGTCAGAAAAGCAGAAGTAGATGTTTTTCTGGAATTCTCTTGCTTTCTTGATGATCCAGCAGATGTTGGCAATTTGATCTATGGTTCCTTTGCGTTTTCTAAATCCAGCTTGAGCATCTGGAAGTTCACAATTCACATACTGTTGAAGCTTGATTTGGAGAATTTTGAGCATTACTTTACTAGCCTATGAGATGAGTGCACTTGTGCGGTAGTTTGAGTATTCTTTGGTGTTGCCTTTCTTTAGGATTGGAATGAAGACTGACATTTTCCAGTCCTGTGGCCACTGCTGAGTTTTCCAAATTTGCTGGCATATTGAGCGCAGCACTTTCACAGCATCATCTTTTAGGAATTGAAGTAACTCAACTGGAATTGCATCACCTTCACAAGCTTTGTTTGTAGTGATGCTTCCTAAGGCCCACTTGACTTCACATTCCAGGATATCTGGCTCTAGGTGAGTGATCACACCATTGTAGTTATCTGGGTCTTGAAGATCTTTTTTGTATAGATCTTCTGTGTATTCTTGCCCCCTCTTCTTAATGATTTCTGCTTCTGTTACATCTATATCACTTCTATCCTTTATTGTGCCCATCATAACATGAAATATTTCCTTGGTATCTTTAATTTTCTTGAAGAGATCTCTAGTCTTTCCCATTCTATTGTTTTCCTCTATTTCTTTGCACTGGTCACTGAGGAAGGCTTTCTTATCTCTCCTTGCTATTCTTTGGAACTCTGCATTCAAATGGATATATCTGTCCTTTTCTCCTTTGCTTTTCACTTCTTATCTTTTCACAGCTATTTGTAAGGCCTCCTCAGACTACCAATTTTCTTTTTGCATTTCTTTTTCTTGGGGATGGTCTTGATCACTGCCTCCAGTACAATGTCATGAACCTCCATCCATAGATCTTCAGATACTCTATCAGATCTAATCCCTTGAATCTATTTCTCACTTCCACTGTATAATCATAAGGGATTTGATTTAGGTCATACCCGAACGGTCTAGTTGTTTTCCTTACTTTCTTCAATTTAAGTCTGAATTTGGCAATAAGGAATACACAATCTGAGCCATAGTCATATCTCCCCATTTTGATTTTGCTGACTGTATAGAGCTTCTCCATCTTTGGCTGCAAAGAATATAATCAATCTGATTTCAGTGTTGACCATCTGGTGATGTCCATATGTAGAGTCTTCCCTTGTGTTGGTGGAAGAGGGTGTTTGCTATGACCAGTGTGTTCTCTTCACAGAACTCTATTAGCCTTTGTCCTGCTTCGTTCTGTACTCCAAGGCCAAATTCGCCTGTTACTCCAGGTGTTTCTTTCCTTCCTACTTTTGCATTCCAGTCCCCTATGATGAAAAGGACATCTTTTTGGCTGTTAGTTCTAGAAGGTCTTGTAGGTTTTCATAGAACTGCTCAATTTCAGCTTCTTTAGCATTACTGGTTGGGGCATAGAGTGATTACTAGAGTATTACTGTGATATTGAATGTTTTCCCTTGGAAACGAACAGAGATCATTCTGTCATTTTTAAGATTGCAACCAAGTACTGCATTTGAGACTCTTTTATTGACTCTGATAGCTACTCTTTTTCTTCTAAGGGATTCTTGCCCACAGTAGTAGATAAAATGGTCATCTGTCCAGTCCACTTTAGTTCACTGATTCCTAAAATGTCGATGTTCACTCTTGCCATCTTCTGTTTAGCCACTTATAATTTACCTTGATTCATTGACCTAACACTCCAGTTTCCTATGCAATATTGCTCTTTATACCATCAAACTTTACTTCCATCACCAGTCAGATCCACAACTGGGCATTGTTTTTATTTTGGCTCCATCTCTTCATTCTTTTTGGAGTTATTTCTCCACTGATCTCCAGTAGCATATTGGGCACCTACCGACCTGGAGAGTTCATCTTTCAGTGTCCTATCTCTTTGCCTTTTCATAATGTTCATGGAGTTCTCAAGGCAAGAATACTGAAGTAGTTTGCCATTTCCTTTTCCAGTGGACCACGTTTTGTCACAAGTCTCCACCATGACCCATCTGTCTTGGGTTGCCCTACATGGCATGGCTCATAGTTTCTTTGAGTTAGACAAGTCTGTGGTCCATAAGATCAGTTTGATTGTTTCTGTGACTGCTTTTCATTCTGTCCACCCTCTGATGGAAAACGATAAGAAGCTTGTGGAAGCTTCCTGATAGAAAAATCTTACTGAAGTATTCTTAAAGTTTCCTGGACCAAAGTTTGATAACCAATAGCTATTGCCAAAGTGGAAATAATTGATTTTAGGTTGCTAATAACCCAATCTACATTCTATGCAGTGTGTTCAGCCATCCCTAAGGAATTCTTCCTTTACTTTTCCCCAGCACATGAAATCAGTGAATCAACTATTCTCCTATGATGAACGTTTAGATAGACCTTATTTTTGCTGATTCCTATAATCCTCGCTAAAATTAACATATTTGCAAAAATTAAAAAAAAAAATGTTGACATTGGCTATTTACAAAGCATGAATGCACTATTTCAAAATTTTACATACATTTTAAAAATCTAAGTCTCATAGCTTTCTTTGGGTTGGTATTATCCCAAAGATATATTGGTTGGTATTGGTATATATTTGTGTAAACATATTCACCAGGATTCTTGGTGTAAATGAACTGTTTAATGTATGAAGAATGCTCATTTTAAGTTTTGTTTGGCAAATTGTCTTCAAGATATTTGTATAAATTTACTTTTGTACAAAGTATATCACTTAATTTACACAAATCTACACTTCTGCCAATAGTAGGTGATAGCTTCAGTTTTCCTGCTAATATTAAGTTGATGTAAGTATTCTTAGAACTTAGTTTTAGTCTATCCGGTCAGAAAAATCTTGTTGTTGTTGCTGTTCAGTCATTCAGTCGTCTAACTCTGTGACCCCGTGGACTGCAGCACTCCAGGCTTCCCTGTCCTTCACCATCTCCTGGAGCTTGCTCAAACTCAAGTCCATAGAGTCAGTGATGCATCTCATCCTCTGCCGTCCCCTTCCTCCTGTCTTCAATCTTTCCCAGCATCAGGGTCTTTTCTAATGAGTCGGCCCTTGGTATCAGGTGGCCAACGTATTGGAGCTTCAGATTCAGCATCAGCCTTTCCAACAAATATTTAGGTTTGATTTCACTTGGAATTGATTGATTTTATCTCCTTAGAGTCCAAGGGACTCTCAAGAGAATAATATTACTCTGATTTAAATTTTTATTTAAATATTTCTTTTACCTAAAATTGTATTTGATTATTAGTAAAGTTGTATCATTTCAGATGTTTATTGGACATGTGTGTTTATTTATATGTAAATTATGTGTTCATAACCACTATCAGATCCTCTTTTTCTTTATTCAGTGTTGTGTAGGTACTCCCTATATATCATAAATATTAATTCTTTGTTCATAACATATATTTCCAATATTTTCCCCATGTTGTCTCTAAACTATTTATATAATGCATTTTAAAGTACCAAATGTTTTAATATTTATGAAATCAAATCTTGTAGCCTTTTTCCTTAGTGGAGTCTGATCAGGATCTGTTTCATGTTTAGAGTTTTGAGATAATTTTCAATTTATTTTTCATTTATATTTTACTTTCCTAAAAAAATTATTTTATATGTGGGGAAACCCACATTTTAATTATTCATATTTCCACATTAGTGGGACCAAAATCACAGGTCTCCTTATGCCATAAAGCCTAATTCTTTTTTTTGGTTCTAGATGATATGTCAGCTAACCATGAAACTAGTGACTTCATGAATCCATCCACAGGTCTTAAGAATCCTCTTGGATGAATATTGCCAGTCAGAGAGATTGATGTCACCATCAGTGTCATATACTAGAAAGTGTTGGCTATACACATACTCTTTTTCCACACAGCTCCTAGGAAAGAGATGGAGTTCCCTCCTTGCTTCCCCAGGTAATCACCACTATGATCCTTATCTCCAAGAAGGTTTAGCAAGGAGTGGAGAAAAATGCCCTCATTAAGCGACCATTTGCTAGGGCAGAGGCATGTAAGTATTCCATAAACACATCATTCAAACCTTCTGGTTGGCCAGGCATAATGGAAAGGAATTTCACTTAAGGTGTCACACACTCCCAGTATAGTCCAGCCCAAGCATTAGAGGAGACCAGCAAAGAAGCCTCCATGGGCATAGTTCTTTAGGAACTGAGCAGAGGCTTTGGAATCATGATTAATGATTTTCCTGTTAAAATAGACAACAGTATGATGTCCTCCTTGCCCTTGCTGCACTTCTTCACCCCTACCTGCCTGTGGTGACATTTCTGCACTTTTTACAGTTCACCTACTTCTCCAGTTAGAAGAACTTAATGCCCCTCATGATTTAGGATTTAGGAGCTTTCACTGTGCAGCTTATCCATGAATACATCAGTTGAAGAGAAAAAGCAACATAAGCCTTTCCACCAAATGAGACTCCATTCAGAGAACCTGCAGTATCAGCTAGGCATTCAGAAAGACAAGGAGATAGATAGAAGTAATTTACTTCTAGGAACTTTTCATCAGATATAGGTGGGTTACAGGAAACTTTGCTCAAGCTATTTCTTTCAACCTGAGACCTGGAAATTTTATATCTTGCTTATGTAGTGATGAGGTTCTTGTGGAACTGGAATGAAATGGATAACCCAGAATTCACTACAAGTAGTAGCTGAGTTATGAATTTGGACTGAGGATGGGTAGTGGAAATGTGAGGTCAGGGAAAGCTACAGAGACCAGAAGCCTGTCTGTGTAGAGAAAGATTGATGGTGTTCTCCACCCTCATTTGTGTCTAGTGCTACTACCTTGCTTTTTTCATTGTTTAATTTTATTTTTAAATAATTTTAGATCTCTAGGGGAGTTGTGATAATACTGATGTTTTCTGTTTACCCTCCTTCCCTTACATTAGTATCTTATAGAACCATGATGCATTTACTAAAACCAAAATAATTACATCAGTATAGCAGTATAAGCTGAACTACAGACTTTATATTTCACCATTTTTTGCACTAATATTTATTTCTCTGTTACATCATTCAATCCACACACCATGCTGCATTTAATGATTATGTATCCTTAGTTTTCTCCTATCTGTGATTCCACAACCAACCCTACCCCCGCCCCCGCCAATTGTTCCTTGTTTTTCATGACCTTGCCACTTTTGAAGAATACTTGTCAGATACAGTTGTAGAATCTACCTTAATTTGGGATTGTTGGATACCTTCTTGTAATGAGACCTGTACCTTCCCATCTTATCACATCAGGGAGTACATGTCAACATGATTTTCCACTGGTGATGTTCATGTTGATCTCTGGGTTAGGGTAGTTTCTGCCAGGTTTTCCACTATAAACCTATAAAGTTATTTTTCCCTTTCCACATTGTACCTCAGGGGTTCTCAACTAGCAGTGATTTTATTACCTAAGACATACTCAGTAACATCTGAAGACCTGTTGTCACAGATGAATGAGGGAGCTATTGGCACCTAGAGATGCTAGCACAGTAATTAAGTATTTTTCAGGAGATACTGAGGCTGTGGGAAAAATCCCTATTTCTCCTTAAAGTACTACCCAGTAATTTTAGCATTCATCAAATTGCCTGGAGCAATGATTACTGTGCTGTAATAGTAATTTTCTACTTCCCTCATTTCTCCTGCATTTATTATTCCTGACTCTCTCTTTAATTAGCTTTTCATGTAGCCATAATTCAAGTTAAAAAGTGAATACATTTCCTGTGTCACTAGTAGAGTTGGCTTAAAATATATATTCTTGCCTTTTTCATTTATAACATATATTTATCCATTCATTTATTTTTAATTGAAGTATATTGATTTACAATATAATTATAAATTGATTTATAATATATTATTTTTAGATGTACAACATAATGATTCAATATTTTTATAGGTTATACTTAATTTAAAGTTATTACAAACTAATAGCAGTGTTTCCCTGTGCTGGAAAATAGATCCTTGTTGCTTATATATTTTACACATAGTCATTGTATCTCTGAATCTTCTAGCCCTATTTTGACCCACCCCTCTTCCCTCTACTCACTGTTGTTGTTGAGTCACTCAGTCATGTCCAAATCTTTTCGAGCAGCATGCCAGTCCTCCCTGTCTTTCACCATCTCCTGGAGTTTGCTCAAACTCATGTTCATTGAGTTAGTGATGCCATCCAACCATCTCATCCTCTGTCTTTTCTTCTCCTGCCATCAATTTTTTCCAGTATCAGAGTATTTTCTAATGAGTCAGTTCTTCCCTTCAGGTGGCCAAAGTATTGGAGCGTCAGTTTAAGCAGCAGTCCAGCCGACGAATATTCATGGTTGATTTCCTTTAGGATTTGATCTCCTTGCAGTCCAAAGGACTCTCAAGAGTATTCTCCAAGACAGTTCAAAAACATCGATTCTTTGGCACTCAGTCTTCTTTATGGTCCAGCTCTCACATCCACACATGACTATTGGAAAAAACAAAGCTTTGACTTTGTCAGCTAAGTAATGTCTCTGCTTTTTAATATGTTGTCTAGGTTGGTCATAGATTTTCTTCCAAGGAGAGAGCGTCTTTTAATTTCATAGCTGCAGTTACCATCTGCAGTGATTTCGGAGCCCCCCAAAATAAAGTCTGCCACTGTTTCCACTGTTTCCCCATCTATTTGCAGTGAAGTGATGGGAATGGATGCCATGATCTTAGTTTTCTGAATGTTGAGCTTTCAGTTCAGTTCGGTCACTCAGTCGTGTGAGACTCTTTGCTACCACATGGACTGCAGCACGCCAGGCCTCCCTGTCCATCACCAACTCCCGGAGTTTACTCAAGCTCATGTCCACTGAGTCAGTGATACCATCCAACCATCTCATCCTCTGTCATCCCCTTCTCCTTCTAACTTCAATCTTTCCCAGAATCAGGATCTTTTCAAATGAGTCAGCTCTTTGCATCAGGTGGCTAAAGTATTGGAGTTTCAGTTTCAACATCAGTCCTTCCAATGAACATTCAGGACTGATTTCCTTTGGAATGGACTGGTCGGATATCCTTGCAGTCCAAGGGACTCTCAACAGTCTTTTCCAATACCACAGTTCAAAAGCATCAATTATTGGGTACTCAGCTTTCTTTCAGAAAAGGCAAGGGCAACCCACTCCAGTACACTTGCCTGGGAAGTCCCATGGGCGGAGGAGCCTCGTAAGCTGCAGTCCATGGGGTCGCAAAGAGTCGGACACGACTGAACAACTTCACTTTTCAATTTCATGCACTTGAGAGGGAAATGGCAACCCACTCCAGTATTCTTGCCTGGAGAATCCCAGAGATGGGAGCCTAGTGGGCTGCCATCTATGGGGTCGCACAGAGTCGGACACGACTGATGCAACTTAGGAGCAGCAGCAGCAGCTTTCTTTGTAGTTCAACTCTCACATCCATACATGACTACTGGAAAAAACATAGCCTTGACTAGATAGACCTTTTTTGGCTAACTAATGTCTCTGCTTTTTAATATGCTGTCTAGGTTGGTCAAAACTTTTCTTCCAAGGAGTAATCATCTTTTTATTTCATGGCTGCAGTCACCATCTACAGTGATTTTGGAGCCCCAAACAGTAAAGTCTGCCACTGTTTCCTGATCTATTTGCCATGAAGTGATGGGATGGGATGCCATGATCTTTATTTTCTGAATGCTGAGCTTTAAGCCAACATTCTCACTCTCCTCTTTCACATTCGTCAAGAGGCTCTTTAGTTCTTCTTTGCTTTCTGACATAAGGGTGCTGTCATCTGCGAATCTGAGATTATTGATATTTCTCCCAGCAATCTTGATTCCAGCTTGTGCTTCATCCAGCCTGGCATTAGCATGATGTAGTCTGCATATAAGTTAAATAAGCAGGGTGACAATATACAGCCTTGATGTACTCCTTTTCCTATGTGGAACCAGTCTGTTGCCTCATATTCAGTTCTAACTGTTGCTTCCTGATTTGCATACAGATTTCTCAATAGGTAGTTCAGGTGGTCTGGTATTCCCATATCTTGAAGAATTTTCCACAGTTTATTGTGATCCACACAGTCAAAGGCTTTGGCATAGTCAATAAAGCAGATGTAGATATTTTTCTGGAAGTCTCTTGTTTTTTCAATGACCCAGCAGATGTTGGCAATTTGATCTCTGGCTCTTCTGCCTTTTCTAAAACCAGCTTGAACATCTGGATGTTCATGGTTCACATATTGCTGAAGTCTGGCTTGGAGAATTTTGAGCATTACTTTTCTAGCGTGTAAGATGAGTGCAATGGTTTGATAGTTTGAGCATTCTTTGGCATTGCCTTTCTTAGGGATTGAAATGAAAACTGACCTTTTCCAGTCCTGTGGCCACTGCTGAGTTTTCCAAATTTGCTGGCATATTGAGTGCAGCACTTTCACAGCATCATCTTTCAGAATTTAAAATAGCTCAAGTGGAATTCCATCACCTCCGCTAGCTTTGTTCATAGTGATACTTCTGAAAGCCGACTTGACTTCACATTCCAGGATGTCTGGCTCTAGGTTAGTGCTCACACCATCGTGATTATCTGGGTCATGAAGATCTTTTCTGTACATTTCTTCTGTTATTCCTGCCACCATTATCTTCATTACCTCCACCATAATTTGGCTGCAGATAAAAGCAGGGAGGGAGCAGAGCTCAACCGATCAACAGAAAATTGAATTAAAGATTTACTGAGCATGGCCCCTCCCATCAGAACAAGATCCAGTATCCCCCTCAGTCATAAGCCTTTTATCCTTCTCTGTCAGAGGGTAGACAGACTGAAAACCATCATCACAAAAACTCGCCAATCTGATCACATGGACAACAGCCTTGTCTAACTCAATGAAACTATGAGCCAGGCCATATAGGACCACCCAAGATGGACGGGTCATGGTGGAGAGTTCTGACAAAATGTGGTCCACTGGAGAAGGGATTGGCAAACAACTTCAGTATTCCTGCCTTGAGAACCCTATGGACAGTATGAAAAGGCAAAAAGATAGGACACTGAAAGGTGGACTCCCAGGTCTGTGGGTCCCCAATATGCTACTGAAGATCAGTGGAGAAATAACTTCAAAAAGAATTAAGAGACAGAGCCAAAGCAAAAACAACACGCAGTTGTAGTTGTGACTGGTGATGGAAGCAAGGTCTGATGTTGTAAAGAGCAATACTGCATAAGAACTTGGAATGATAGGTCCATGAATCAAGGCAAATTGGAAGTGATCAAGTAGGAAATGGCAAGAGAGAACATCAACATTTTAGGAAACAGTGAACTAAAATGGATCAGAATGGGTGATTTTAAGTCAAATGACCATTATCTACTACTGTGGGCAAGAATCCCTTAGAAGAAATGGAGTAGCCAGCATAGTCAACAAGAGTCCAAAATCAGTACTTGGATGCAGTCTCAAAAATGACAGAATGATCTCTTTGTTGGTTTCCAAGGTAAACCATTCAATATCATGGTAATCCAAGTCTATTCCCTACCATAATGCTGAAGAAGCTAATTTTGAGTGGTTCTATGAAGACCTACGAGACCTTTTAGAATTAACAACCAAAAAAGATGTCCTTTTCATTATAGGGGTCTGGAATGCAAAAGTAGGAACTCAAGAAATACCTAGAGTAACAGGCAAATTTTGCCTTGGGCTACAGAATGAAGCATGGCAAAGGTTAAAGATTTCTGCCAAGAGAACACACTGGTCATAACAAACACCCTCTTCCAACAACACAAGAGAAGACTCTACACATGGACATCACCAGATGGTGAACACCGAAATCAGATTGATTATATTATTTGCAGTCAAAGATGGAGAAGCTCTATATAGTCAGAAGAAACACTACTGAGAGCTGACTATGGCTCAGTTCATGAACTCCTTGTTGCCAAATTCAGACATAAATTGAAGAAAGTAGGGAAAACCACTAGACCGTTCTGGTATGAACTAAATCAAATCCCTAAGGATTATACAGTGGAAGTGAGAAATAGATTTAAGGGACTAGATCTGATAGACAGAGTACCTGATAAACTATGGATGGAGGATCATGATATTGTACAAGAGACAGGGAATAAGACCATCCCCAAAAAAGAAACGCAGAAAACAAAATGGCTGTCTGAGGAGGCCTTACAATAATAGATGTGAAAAGTGGAGAAGTGAAAAGCCAAAGAGAAAAGGAATGATTTACACATTTGAATGCAGAGTTCCAAAGAATGGCAAAGAGAGATAAAAAGCCTTCCTCAGGGATCAGTGCAAAGAAATAGAGGAAAACAATAGAATGGGAAAAACTAGAGATTTCTTCAAGAAACTTAGAGATACCAAGTGAACATTTCATTCAAAAATGGGTTCAATAAAAGACCGAAATGGTATGGACATAACAGAAGCAGAAGATATTAACAGGAGGTGGCAAGAGTACACAGAAGAACTGTTGAGCTTTAAGCCAACTTTTTCACTCTTCTCTTTCACTTTCATCAAGAGGCTCTTCATTTCTTCACTTTCTGCCATAAAGGAGGTGTAATCTGCATACCTGAGGTTATTGATATTTCTCCCAGCAATCTTGACTCCAGCTTGTGCTTCATCCAGCCCAGCATTTCTCATCATGTACCCTGCATATAAGTTAATTAAGCAAGGTGACAATATAGAGCTTTGAGGTACTCCTTTCAATATTTGGAACCAGTCTGTTGTTCCATGTCCAGTTGTAGCTGTTGCTTCCTGACCTGCATACAGATTTCTCAAGAGGCAGGTCAGATGGTCTGGTATTCCCATCTTGAAGAATTTTCCATAGTTTACTGTGATCCACACAATCCAAGGCTTTGGCATAGTCAATAAAGCAGAAATAGATATTTTCTGGAGCTCTCTTGCTTTTCTGATGATCCAGCAGATCTTGGCATTTGATCTCTGGTTCCTCTGCCTTTTCTAAATCCAGCTTGCACATCTGGAAATTCAAGCTGCCTTGGAGAATTTTTATCATTACTTTACTAGCGTGTGAGATGACTGCAATTATGTGGTAATTTGAGCATTCTTTGGCATTGCCTTTCTTAGGGATTGGAATGAAAACTTACCTTTTGCAGTCCTGTGGCCACTGCTGAGTTTTCCAAATTTGCTGGCATATTGAGTGCAGCACTTTCACTGCATCATCTTTTAGGATTTAAAATAACTCAACTGGAATTTCATTACCTCCACTAGCTTTGCTTGTAGTGATGCTTCCTAAGGCCCACTTGACTTCTCATTCCAGGATGTCTGGCTCTTGGTGAGTGATCACACTATCGTGATTATCTGAGTCATGAAGATCTTTTTTGTACAGTTCTTCTATGTATTCGTGCCACCTCTCCTTAATATCTTCTACTTCTGTTAGGTCTCTACTATTTCTGTCCTTTATTGAGCCCATCTTTGCATGAAATGTTCCCTTGGTATCTCTAATTTTCTTGACGAGATCTCTAGTCTTTCCCATTCTCTTGTTTTTCTCTATTTCATGCACTGATCACTGAGGGAGGCTTTCTTATCTCTCCTTGTTATTCTTTGGAAGTCTGCATTCAAATGTGTAAATCTTTCCTTTTCTCCTTTGCTTTTTGCTTCTTTTCACAGCTAGTTGTAAGGCCTCCTCAGACAGCCATTTTGCTTTTTTGCATTTCTTTTCCATGGGGATGGTCTTGATCCCTGTCTCCTGTACAATGTCATGAACCTCCATCCATAGTTCATCAGGCACTCTGTCTATCAGATCTAGTTGCTTAAATCTATTTCCCACTTCCACTGTATAATCATTAGAGATTTGATTTAGGTCATACCTGAGTGGTCTAGTGGTTTTCTCTACTGTCCTTTTTTTTTTTTTTTTTTTAATTTTTTTTTTTTTTTTTT
>NW_011494660.1:2333685-2342712 GCF_000754665.1 Bison bison bison | reverse complement strand
CTCTACTGTTCCTTTTTTTTTAAAATTTTTTTGTGTATTTATTTATTTTGGAGGATAATTACTTTACAATATTGTGTTGGCTTTGCTATACATTGACAATTTAAATTTGAATTTGGCAATAAGTAGTTCATGATCTGAGCCACAGTCAGCTCCCAGTCTTGTTTTCACTGACTGTATAGAGCTTGTCCATCTTTGGCTGCAAAGAATATGATCAATCTGATTTCAGTGTTGACCATCTGGTGATGTCCATGTATATGAGGTTTCTCTTGTGTTGTTGGAAGAGGGTGTTTGCTTTGACCAGTTTGTTTTCTTTGCAAAACTCTATTAGTACCCCCCCCCCATTTTTTTAATAGTTTTTGCCCTGCTTCATTTTGTAATCCAAGGAAAAATTTGCCTATTACTCCTGGTGTTTCTTGAATTCCTAGCTTTGCATTCCAGTCCCTGAAAATGAAAAAAGATATCTTTTTTGAGTGTTTGTTCTATAAGGTCTTGTAGGTCTTCATAAAATCATTTAACATCAGCTTCTTCAGCATTACTTATTGGGGCATAGACTTGGATTACTGTGATATTGAATGGTTTACCTTGGAAATGAACAGAGATCATTCTGTCATTTTTGACACTGCATCCAAGTACTTCATTTCAGACTCTTTTGTTGACTATTCTGGCTACTCTATTTCTTCTAAGGGATTCTTGCCCACAGTAGCAGATAATGGTCATTTGACTTAAAATCACCCATTCTGATCCATTTTAGTTCACTGTTTCCTAAAATGTTGATGTTCTCTCTTGCCATCTCCTACTTGATCACTTCCAATTTGCCTTGATTCATGGACCTATCATTCCAAGTTCCTATGCAGTATTGCTCTTTACAACATCAGACCTTGCTTCCATCACCAGTCACAACTACAACTGCGTGTTGTTTTTGCTTTGGCTCTGTCTCTTAATTCTTTTTGAAGTTATTTCTCCACTGATCTTCAGTAGCATATTGGGGACCCACAGACCTGGGAGTTCATCTTTCAGTGTCCTATCTTTTTGCCTTTTCATACTGTCCATAGGGTTCTCAAGGCAGGAATACTGAAGTTGTTTGCCAATCCCTTCTCCAGTGGACCACATTTTGTCAGAACTCTCCACCATGACCCGTCCATCTTGGGTGGTCCTATATGGCCTGGCTCATAGTTTCATTGAGTTAGACAAGGCTGTTGTCCATGTGATCAGATTGGCGAGTTTTTGTGATGGTAGTTCTCAATCTGTCTGCCCTCTGATGCCCTCTATCAGCGCCTACTGTGTTACTGGGATTCCTCTGACCTTGGACGTGGGGTATCTCCTCAAGGCTGGTCCAGCGAAGCGCAGTTGCCTCTACTGTCCTTCTCCATGGGGTATCTTCTCTTGGCGGCTTGGTACTCCAGTGTCAGGCACCTCCTGGGCAGTACTATAGTGCCTCCTGTCAGCCACTTCACTGTTATGTAAATACTGCTAATGGTCTTGACTGTGCCCAAAGCCCTGAAACTTGCATTCCTCGAAAACTGATGTAACCTGGCTCTCTGCTTCCTTGCCTCCCATTCAAGGGAGCGGACTCTCTCTTGTGTATTAGTGTGTCTACTAAGGAACTCATAAATAATACTCTCTGGATCTGCTTTGTAAATTTCCTCTTTAATCTCCTTCATCTCCTTCTCCACCGTCTCTCCCAGTTTTGCTCATGATGTATATTATACAGAAGCATTAAGTAACAGTAGGCACTGGTGAGATGATGCAGCTATTCAATCTCTAGATTCTATTTGGTCAGAGGCTATAACATTAGTGCATAAGATAATGTGTCCCTGGGCTTATGCTGGCCAGACCTGGAAGCTATGGATTATCCAGCACTTGCCAGATAGATTATATAAAGCATCCTTCAAATGAAATTTTCTTGTCAACATTTTAACAAAATTGTATGGAAAACCCAAGACCATGTTAAAGAATGCCAATCCACTTGTATAGTTTTTGTTTTACCTTATAGTTTTTCCATAGGTATAATATGCAGAGTAAAATACACGCATTTCCAACACACCTTGGAAGAAAAGCTATGACAAACTTTGTGTATTAAAAAGCAGACCTTTGCCAGAAAAGGTCCATATAGTCAAAGCTATGATTTTTCCAGTAGTCATGTACAGATATGAGAGTTGAAACAGAGAAGGCTGAGCACCAAAGAATTGATGTTTTTGGACTGTGGTGCTAGAGAAGACTCTTGAGAGTTCCTTGGATATCCAGGAGATCAAAACAGTCAATCTTAAAGGAAATAAACTCTGAATATTCATTGGAAGGGCTGATACTGAAGCTGAAGCTCCAATACTTTGGCCACCTGCTGCAAAGAGCCAACTCATTGGAGAAGACACTGATGCTGGGAAAGATTGAGAGCAGGAGGAGAAGAGGGCAACAGAGGATGAGATGGTTGGATGGCATCACCGACTTAATGGACATGAGTTAGAGGGAACTCCTGGAAATTGTGAGGGATAGGGAAGCCTGGAATGCTGCAGTCCATGGGGTTGCAAAGGGTTGGACACTACTGAGCGACTGAAGAATTAATATCCTGTTAATTTTGCCTTTACTCCTAACTGAGAAGTCCCCAAATGAAGGCACAGAACTTTTTATTTCCCTAGATGTTTTCCTTATGGCTTTTCTCTCTCAACTCTCACTCCCCAACCCCCACCTACATGTCATCTCTGTCTAGCTTCCATCACTGTGTGTCTGTTGATATAAAAGTTTAGAGTTTATAAATACTTTATGTAAAAGTAAGCAGTATGTATACATCTTATTTCTGGCTTATTTTATTCTCTATAATGTTTCTGAGAGTCATTCACACTGTGTACCAATCATTTCTTTTTATTCTGTGATGTTTTCCTTGTCATTTGGTATGCCATTGTGTAAATATATGATGTTTTGTTAATCTACTGTCTTTGTTGGACATTTGATTGATTTTCATTTTTTATGATTATGAATTAAACTGCTTAATCCATTATTGTATTTTGGTGGAGATATGCATTCATTTCTGTTGGAAATTGTTATGGCTTGAATCGTGCCTCCCCTAATTCATTTTGTTGAAGTCCTAACACTCAGTATCTAAGAATGAGATCTTATTTGGAAGTAGGATCAGTTTACAGGAGGTTATACTGGAATGAGGTAGTCCTAATCCCATATGGCCAGTGTCCTTATAGAAAGGAGGGATTTTAGATACACATACACACACAGAGGGAATGCCATGAGAAGACTGCAGTGCTCCTTCCAAGCAGTGTTGAAAATGTTAGTCACTCAGTTGTGTCCAACTCTCTGTGACATCTGTCCATGGGATTCTCCAGGCAAGAATACTGGAATGAGTAGCAATTTTCTTCTCCAGAGGATCTTCCTGTCCCAGGGATTGAACATGGGTCTCCTGAATTGCAGGCAGATTCTTTACCGTCTGAGCCACCAGGGAATCCTAACTACTCTGAACACAACTGATCTTGTCTACCAGACAAGGAAGTACCTAAAAGCTAGGACAGAGATCTGAAACATCTTTCTTTAGTGCCTTCAGAGGGAGCAATGGTCCTGCTGATACCTTGGTCTCCAACTTCTAGCATCCAGGATAGTGAAATAATACATTTCCGTTGTTTCTGTCATCCAATTTGTGTATTTCGTTATGACAGTTCTAGAATACCAATATAGGTATACACTTAGAAGTAGAATTGCTGAGACACAGAGTAAGAATCAGTTAAACTTTATTGTAAACTACTAGTTTCCTAAATTGTTACACATTTTACAGTCCCAAAAGCAGTATACATTTGCTTTATTCTTAGCATTTGGATTATCTATATTTTTCATTGTGGCCATTCCAGTGAGTGTGTAGTGATTTTTCACAATAGACTTCCTTTTTGCATTTCTCTGGTTAATTAACTAATGTGAGCATCTAATCATATATTTACTGGCTTTATGAATATTTTTCCCGTGAAGTTTTTGTTCAAGTCTTTTGTTAATTTTTAAACTCAGTTGTGTTTTCATTGATGTTTGTACATGTTTGTCTCTTCTGAATAAAAGTTTTATTAGATATATATATTATATATATATATATATACAGTATATATATATAATATATATTGAATATATTTTTCTCAGTCTATGCATGTTTTTTCCCATATTTTAGGTGATGTATTTGACAAGAAAAATACTAAATTTTGATAAACAGTGAAAGTAAAATCACTCAGTCATGTCTGACTCTTTGCAACCCCATGGACTGTAGTCTACCAGGCTCCTCTGTTCATGAAATTTTCCAGGCAAGAGTACTAGACTGGGTTGCCATTTCCTTCTCTAGAGAATCTTCCTCACTCAGGGATCAAACCCAGGTCTCCAACATAACAGACAGATATTTTTCCATCTGAGCCACTAGGGAAGCCCAAAATTTTGATGAAGACAGTTTTATTTTTTTATTCTTCTTTGGTTAATGCTGTTTGTATTTTTTTCTAAGAAATGTTTGCTTACTCCAGGACCAGGAAGATATTTTCTTATGTCTTTAAGCAGAACTTCATGGTTTTAACTCTTTTTGCATGTAGCTTTACAGCTTATTTCAAATTAACTTTTGAGCATAGCCAAAATCTCAAGGTTTGCTTTTTTCACTTTTATGTCCAGAAACTGTCCTTTTGGTTAGATTGGGAGACCCAAAGTTCAGTTCAGTTTAGTCACTCATTTGTGCCCGACTCTTTGTGATTCCAAGGACAGCAGCACACCAGGCTTCCCTGACCATCACCAACTCCCAGAGCTTGCACAAACTCATGTCCATTGAGTCGGTGATGCCATCCAATCATCTTATCCTCTGTTGTCCCCTTCTCCTTCTGACTTCAATCTTTCCCAGCATCAGGGTCTTTTCCAATGAGTCAGTTCTCACTTCAGGTGGCCAAAGTATTGGAGTTTCAGCTTCAGCATCAGTGCTTCCAATGAATATTCAGCGCTAATTTCCCTTAGGATTGATTGGTTTGATCTCCTTGCAGTTCAAGGGACTTCTCCAGGTCCCTTGAACCACAGTTCAAAAGCATCAATTCTTCAGCACTCAGCTTTCTTTATAGTCCAATTCTCGCATCCATACGTGACTACTGGAAAAATCATAGCTTTGACTAAATGGACCTTTGCTGGCAAAGTGATGTCTCTGCTTTTTAATATGCTGTCTTGGTTGGTCATAGATTTTCTTCCAAGGAGCCACTGTCTTTAAATTTCATGGCTGAAGTCACCATCTGCAGTAATTTTGGAGCCCCTCAAAATAAAAAGCTCTAGACTCAGCCAAATGTAAAGGAACTTAAGGAGAGGATTGAGATGCCAAATGTAAAGGGGCTTAAGGAGAGGGTGGAGATGCATTAGAAATACTGTATTTCAGATTCAATCAGAAGATTCAATTAAATTTAGCCACATAGTGGCTGCCAAAATTAAGTGTATTTTTAAGTCAGTGGCAGAGCATTTGTGAGACAGTGGGAACCATGTGAAGCAGAAGCCTGTGGCTAGCCCTTCAGTCTGTCTCCATCCCCAAACCAAGATGCACATGTTACTGCAGCACACAATCTGCCACATCCATTCCTACAAATCACTTGGTGACCTTGTTAGTTTGGATTTGAGATCATGCAAGTAGTGGGGATCTTGTGTCCAACAGTGGGGACAAAAGAAAACAGCCATCTGGGGGTATTAGCAATGCAGCTGCAGATGACTATGTGCAAGTATGTGGGCACACACACATATATGTGCATTCATGTGCATGTACATATGTGTGTGTGCATATGTGTGTGAGTGCATGTGTGCTATGTATTCATGTGCACATGTACTGTCCAGAGTATGGGTCAGGCCATGTTGTCAGGTACACTCCCTTACAACTCCAGAATTCCTCCAGAAGAAATGGACTATGTGCTCACTGTGCATCTTCAGAATTTACCTTTTCTTATGTATTTTTTATCTCCTCATCATTTGTCATTTATTCAACATTTTGTTTACTTGTTTTTGTTTTAAATTTCAATGTTTTTGGAGGAGGAGTGGAATATCGCTTTTTTTTTTTTTTAATTTTAAGAGCTTCCTTTTTCCTTTCTTGCCTCCTTCTTTCTGTTCTTCCTCCTTCCTTCCTGCCTTTCCTTATCTTTCTATCTCTCTTCTTTAAATAGCCTGTTGCTGTTTTATGGAAAGAATATAATTTCAAACTTCACTAAGTATTCTAAACTTTAAAAATGTTAATGTACCTTCCATTACCCCAATTACCTGTTTGTTCCACTGTCAGATTTTGTTACTTTTCCCTTGGCCAGTCATTCATTCAGCAAATATTCATTGAACATCTTCAATGCGCATCAACAGTTCTAGCCCTTGGGGTACATCAGTGATTTTTCTTTAAATGTCTGGTTTTCTCGGTTGTCATTTTTAATTTCATATCTAAGAATGAAGCAATAATAAACCTGACTGGGAGCCTGTGCACATGGGTAGGGACTGTCTACTGGAGGTTTTTACCTTGAAATGAGCAGATTAAGCCTCAGCCAGCCTTACTGAATGGAGGAAAGGGCAGGGCCATAAGTTTGCATGCTTCTCTCAAGTCTTCTAATGACCATATCAGACACTCTAAATCTTGAGCAGCTTGTTCATACCTCTCTACCTGGAAAGAGCAAGTCTGGCTACTGAGATTCCTTTGTGTCTATTGTTTGTGGGTGATGACATACATAGTAGTAGGAATCTACTACTCCATATAAAAATTAATTCTCGACTTTCCCAACAACCAATCCTGCAAATGCTCCATAGAGCCAAAACCATTCAGAGTTGAGGACAGTTGGCACCTTTCAGTAATTCTGTACTTTCCCAAGCATCCATGTTGCATCTTCTGAATTCTAATTTTTTGTGGACATTCTTTTATCTTTATGTCTTCTTGAACTCAGTTTAATTATCTCTTCTGCAAATGTCATTTTCTTGAGTCTTCTCATTGCCTTGCTTTCATTTAAATGAAATCCTGGGAGGGAGAGAATATAAATGCATGAGGTCAGTCTACTACTTGGGACTAAAAGCCTGATTGGAAATTTTTGAATGTGTAGATCATGTAGAGAAGAACCAGTGTTTTTACAATATAGATCTTTCCCTGTCAGAAGCATAGTATGCCTTTCTGTTTGTTCAGATATATTTCATATTTCACATTTTTGGGTTATCTTGATATATTTATGAGATTTATTTTTCACATAACTTGTCTTTCTTTTTGTTAGTGTGACTGATGATTTTTTCCCCTGTAGGCAATTTTGTTGTAGGTTCCTGATGCTACATAAGAAATTTCATTAATACTTATATTAATTTTGACTTTTTAAATTGAGCTCATATTAATTCAATTAATTTTTCAATTGGTTATCTTATATTTACAAGGTGAACTATCTTGAAAAGTGAAATTGAAGTTGCTCAGTCATGTCCATCTCTTGGACATGAGACCCGATGGACTGTAGCCTACCAGGCTCCTCCATTCATGGGATTTTCCAGTCAAGAATACTGGAGTGGGTTGCCATTTCCTTCTACAGAAGATCTTTGTGACTCAGGGATTGAACCCGGGTCTCCCACATTGGAGGCAGACTCTACCATCTGAGCCACCAGGGAAGTCCTCAAACTATCCTACTATCTACAAAAAAAAAATGACAGTTTTAATTTTTCCTATCTAATATTAAACCTTATTTGCTTGGTAGTTTTGATTAATACATAGTAAGAGAGCTTTCAGTATGGTCATGACTAATAGCAATGATTGAGGTCATTCTTATCTTAAAACTGTTTCATATGGATGCCTTCATGTTTTGCCACTAATGTGATGTTTCCTTAGATTTCTTGGAGAAAGTGCTTAAAAGGTATTTCCTTCTATTTTTGGTTTACCTGCACTTTTGAGTTTTTCTTTTCATGAATGCAGGGTGAATTTTGGAAGATATTTTTCACCTTCTATCATATGCTGTTGCTCAGTTGTGTCCAACTTTTTGAGACTCTATGGACTATAGCCCACCAGGCTCCTCTGTCCATGGGGATTCTCCAGGTAAGAATACTGGAGTGGGTTGCCATGCCCTCATCCAACTGGTCTTCTCAACCCAGGGATCAAACCCAAGTTTGATTTGTTGTGTGATCATATGCTTTTTACCATCTTTAATTTGCTAAAATGCACTAATGATTTAACTATCTTTACTATATCTCAATTTAATTGATCTATTCAAGTTTTCTATTTCTCTTTGAGTTGGTTTTAATAATTTAATTTTTTATAAATAGAACATTTATTTTGAATCAGTTTTCAAATTTACATATAAACTAAACATAGTATTTTATGCTTTTCTATACTTTATTGCCTATATTTGTGTTCTTGTGGTTCTTCCCCTTCCAAATCACAGCCATATCACGGTGAAGGGGCTTGCTTAACCCAATGAAGCTATGAGCCATGCTGTACAGTCCACCCAAGACAGATCACAGTGAAAAGTTCTGACAAAACATGGTCCACTGGATAAGGAAATGGAAATCCACTCCAGTATTCTTGCCTTGAGAACCGCAATGAACTGTAAGAAATGGCAAAAAGATATGACACCAGAAGATGAGCCCCTGAGGTCAGAAGGTGTCCAATATGTTACTGGGGTAGCTATGCTACTGGGCTATTACTAATAGTTCTAGAAAGAATGAAGCGGCTGGGCCAAAGCAGAAACAACACTCAGCTGTGGTTATGTCTGATGGTGAAAGTAAAGTCTGATGCTGTAAAGAACAATGTTGCCTAGGAAACTGGAATGCTAGGTCTACAAATCAAGGTAAGTTGGATGTGGTCAAGCAGGAAATAGCAAGAGTGAACACTGACATTTTAGGAATCAGTGAACTAAAATGTACAGGAATGGACAAATTTAATTCTGGTGACCATTATATCTACTACTGTGGAGAAGAAGCCCTTAGAAGAAATGGAAGAGTCCTCATAGTCAACAAAAGAGCCCAAAATTCAGTACTTGGGTGCAATTTCAAAAATGACAGAATGATCCCAGTTCCTTTCCAAGGCAAACAATTCAATATCAGAGTAAT
>NW_011494660.1:2314174-2333584 GCF_000754665.1 Bison bison bison | reverse complement strand
ACTCCAAGTCAATACCCCAAATATTGATGCCAGGGAAGCTGAAGTTGACTGGTTCTATGAAGACCTACAGCATCTTCTAGAACTAATACTAAAAAATAATATCATTTTCTTCACAAAGGGATGGAATGCAAAAGTAGTATGTCAAAAGATTTCCAGAAAAAAAAAAAAAATTGGCTTTGGAGTACAAAATGAAGCAGAGGAAAGACTAATAGAGTTTTTTTGTTTTTTTTTGTTTTTAATTTTATTTTATTTTTAAACATTACAATATTGTATTAGTTTTGCCAAATATCGAAATGAATCCGCCACAGGTATACCTGCGTTCCCCATCCTGAACCCACCTCCCTCCTCCCTCCCCTACTCTCCCTCTGGGTCATCCCAGTGCACTAGCCCCAAGCATCCAGTACCGTGCATCGAACCTGGACTGGCGACTCGCCTCATACATGATATTATACATGTTTCAATGCTATTCTCCCAAATCTCCCCACCCTCTCCCTCTCCCACAGAGTCCATAAGACTAATCTATACATCGGTGTCTCTTTTGCTGTCTCGTACACCGGGTTATTGTTACCATCTTTCTAAATTCCATATATATGTGTTAGTATACTGTATTGGTGTTTTTCTTTCTGGCTTACTTCACTCTGTATAATAGGTTCCAGTTTTATCCATCTCATTAGAACTGATTCAAATGTATTCTTTTTAATGGCTGAGTAATACTCCATTGTGTATATGTACCACAGCTTTCTTATCCATTCATCTGCTGATGGGCATCTAGGTTGCTTCCATGTCCTGGCTATTATAAACAGTGCTGCAATGAACATTGGGGTACACATGTCTCTTTCCCTTCTGGTTTCCTCAGTGTGTATGCCCAGCAGAGTTTTGTTAAGAGAACACACTGTTCATAGCAAACACCCTCTTCTAACAATACAATAGACAACTCTACATATGGACATCACCAGATGATCAGTACTGAAATCAGATTGATTACGTTCTTTGCACCTGAAGATGGAGTAACTATAAAATCAGCAAAACTAAGACCTGGAGTTGACTGTAGCTCAGATTATAGCTCATTATTGCAAAATTCAGACCTAAATTGAAGCAAGTAGAGAAAGGCCTAGGCCTTTCAGGTATGACCTAAATCAAATCCCTATGATTATACAGTAGAAGTGAAAAATAGATTCAAGGGAGTAGATCTGGAAGACAGAGTGCCTGAAGAACAATGGATGGAGGTTTGTAACATTGTACAGGGAATGGTTTTGGTGACCAAAACCATCCCAAAGAAAAAGAAATGCAAGAAGGCAAAGTGGTTATCTGAGGGGGCTTTACAAATAGCTGAGGAAAGAAGAGACATGAAAGGCAAAGTAGAAAGGAAAAGATATACCTAACTGAATGTAGAGTTCCAGAAAAAAATCAAGGAGAGATAAGAAGGTTTTATTAAATGGACAATGCAAAGAAATAGAGGAAAACAATAGAATGGGAGCTAGTGGAGGTGATGGAATTCCAGATGAACTTTTTAAAATCCTAAAAGATGATGCTGTGAAAGTATTGCACTCAATATATTAGCAAATTTGGAAAACTCAGCAATGGTCACAGGACTGGAAAAAGTCAGTTTTCATTCCAATCCCCAAAAAAGGCAATGACAAATAATTTTCAAAGTATAATACAGTTGTGTTCATGTCACATGCTCCAAGTTAATGCTCAAAATCTTCCAAGTTATGCTTTATCAGTGCATGAACTGAGAAATTCCATATTTATAAGCTCAGTTTTGAAGAGACAGAAGAAACAGAGATTAAATTGGCAACACTTGTTACATCATGGAGAAAGCAAGGGAGTTCTAGAAAAACATCTACTTCTGTTTGACTATGTTAAAGCCTTTGACTGTGTGCAGCACAACAAATCATGGAAAATTCTTAAAATTATGGTAGTACCAGGCCACCTTACCTGTCTCCTGAGTAACCTGTATGCAGGTCAAGAAGTAATAGTTAGAACTGGACATACAACACAGATTGGTTCAAAATTGGGAAAAGAGTACTTTAGGGCTGTATACTGTCACTTTGCTTATTCAACTTATATGCAGAGTAAATCACATGAATTGATGGGCTAGATAAATCCCAAGCTGGAATCAGGATTGCTGGGAGGAATATCAGCAACCTCAGATATGAAGATGATACCGCTGTAATGACAGAAACTGAAGAGAAACTAAAGAGCCTCTTAAAGAGGGTGAAAGAAGAGAGTGAAAAAGCTAGTTTGAAACTCAACATTCAAAAAACTAACATGAGGCATTCAGTCACATCACTTCATGGCAAACAGATGGGGAAAAAGTGGAAACTAACAGATTTTCTTTTCTTGGTCTCCCAAATCACTGCAGATAGTGACTGAAGCCATGAAATTTAAAGACACTTGCTCCTTGGAAGGAAGGCTATGACAAACCTAGACAATGTAATAAAAAGCAAAGATCACTTTGTGGACAAAGTTCTGTATAGTCAAAGCTGTAGTGTTTCCAGTAGTTATATACAGATGTGAGAGTTGGACTGTAAAGAAGGGTGAGTGCCAATGAACTGATGCTTTCAAATTGTGGTGCTGGAGAAAATATAGAGGTCCCTTGGATTGCAAAGAAGTCAAACCAGTTAATCTTAAGGGAAATCAACACTAAATATTTATTGGAAGTTCTGATGCTGAAGCTGAAACTCTTAAACTTTGGCCACCTAAGGTGAAGAAGGGACTCTGCAAAAGACCCTAACGCTGGGAAAAATTGAGAGCGAAAGATGGGGGTGACAGAGGATGAGCTGTTTAGATAGCACCATTGATTCAGTGAACATGAATTTGAGCAAACTCTGGAAGATAGTGGAGGACACAGGAGCCTGGCATGCTGCAGTCTACGGGGTTGCAAAAAGTTGAATATAACTTAGGACTGAACGATGACAACAACAACAATTTATATTCTTTGTCTCATTCAATTCCAAGTTTTAAATTTAGTCCTTCTTTTCAAGTTTGTTTGTTTGTTTGTTTGTATTACATTTTCTAATTTTGTTATATTGGTTTCACAGAATCAGATTTTTGTTTTTTGATCAAAAATATTGTTTTTCTATTATTCATTTTTATTAAATTATGCTTTTTAAAATTAATTTCTAGTGTGTCTTACCATATTTTACTCTTCTTGTGTTCCTGCATACTCCTTTTCCACAGCTCACAGGTTTTGAACCTCCTGCCAGGACCAAAGGAGGAAGCCCTTAGGTTTTCTTATTCATGTAACCAGATGTTGGGAAGAAAATGAAGGGGGGCAATAGGATTTTCAAGCTGTTATCAGACAAACATTAAACATAGAGTCACCCTCTTTAGTAAAGATGCATAGATTTTTGTGTTTCTAGATAAATGCCCAGAAGTGAATAGTATGTACAGTTTCATTTTTTAAAAGATGTTGTAAAACTACAAACTCCTTTTCAGAGTAGCTGTAACATTTCACATGGCAATATACAAGAAATACAATTTCTTTGCAGACTCACCAGTATTTTTAATTGTCACTATTTTTTAAACTGCTCTAATAGTCATATACTGTTATGTTAGTGTGATCACAATTTCTATCTCCCTAATGATTAGTGAGGTTAAACATACTTCCATGTGCTTATTTGTCATCTGAATATGCCTTTTGGTGAAATGTCTCTACATATTTTTTATTTTTAAATTGGACTGATTGTTTCTTTAATGTTGAGTTTCTTTCTTATATTTTAGATCTGAGTCCTTTGCCAGAAATGCAGTTTGAAATATTTTCACATAGCCTGTCGCTGATCTTCTCATTTCTTAGGAGGGCTGTTTGCAGAGGGAAAGTTTTAATTTTTATGAAGTCTAATTGTTTGATGTGAATATAGACATCTCTTTATTTTGATACTGCTTGATTTCTTTCATAAGTATTTTATATTTTTCGGGATACAAATTCCACATATGTTTTGATAGATTTACACCTAAATATTTCCTTCTTCTTTTTTTTGACCAACTAAGTTGTATTTTATTTGTGAGTATAAAAAATAGTTGAATTTTTAATGTCAATGTTGTGCTCTATAAGCTTGTTGAACTCACTGATTAGTTCCAGGAGTGTTTGTTTGTTTGTAGAATCATTGTCATGTCATTTCATCCACAAATAAAAACATTTTTTTTTTCTCTTTCTAAACTGTATGTCTTTATTTTCTTTACCTGTGTTATTATACTGACTGGAACTCCCAGTACAGTTTTAAATTACAGTGTTAATAAAAGAGATCTTTGTCTTTTTCTCAATTTAAAAGGGGTAGAAATTGATCTTTCATCATTAAGTGTGATGTCAGTTGTAGTTCTTTTACAGACGGTCTTCATTAAATTTAGGAACATCCCCTAGATGTTCCACTGTATTTATAGTTTGCTAAGAATTTTTGAAATCACAAATGGATGTTAGATTTTGCAAAGTGCTTTTGTGTGTCAACTGATAAGATCCCATGGTTTCTCTTTAATTTGTCGACATGGTGAGTTACATTTTCTGATTTTGGAATGCTGAACAACTTTTGTATCTCTGGAATAAAGCCCACTTGGCCATGATGCATGTTGTTTATACATTGTTGGATTCAGTTCTCTAGTATTTTGTTAAGGATTTTTCCACACCAGTTCAAGAGGAATATTGTATATTTTTTTCTTTTCTCTTTTCAGTACTGTGTCTGGTTTTGATGCCACTGTACTACTGGTTCATAGAGTAAGTTTGGAAATTATACATCTTATTCTATTTTCTGGATGAGATTTATGTAAAATTAGTTTTAATTGTTTAAATGTTTGGTATAGTTTGCCTTATGCAGGTCATGGATCAAGATTTTCTTTTTTTCTAGAAATGTATTTCATTATAAATTCAATTTTCTTGATAGCTATGGGGGCATTCAAGTCATTTATTTCTTATTGGGTGAATAATGATAGTTAACCTAGATAGTATATTCAAAAGCAGAGACATTACTTTGCCAGCAAAGGTCAGTCTAGTCAAGGCTATGGGTTTTCCGGTGGTCATGTATGGATGTGAGAGTTGGACTGTAAAGAAAGTTGAGCACTGAAGAATTGATGCTTTTGAAGTGTGGTGTTGGAGAAGACTCTTGAGAGTCCCTTGGACTGCAAGGAGATCCAACCAGTCCATTCTGAAGGAGATCAGCCCTGGGATTTCTTTGGAAGGAATGATGCTAAAGCTGAAACTCCAGTACTTTGGCCACCTCATTCGAAGAGTTGACTCATTGGAAAAGACTCTGATGCTGGGAGGGATTGGGGGCAGGAGGAGAAGGGGAAGACAGAGGTTGAGATGGCTGGATGGCATCACCGACTCAATGGACATGAGTCTGAGTGAGCTCCGGGAGTTTGTGATGGACAGGGAGGCCTGGCGTGCTGCGATTCATGGGGTCGCAAAGAGTCGGACACGATTGAGCGACTGAACTGAAACTGAACTGAACTGAATGTAGATTTTGAGGAATTATCCCATTTTATCTAAGTATTCAAATTTATAATTAGAGTTGTTTATAGTATTCTATTATTATCATTTTGAAGTCTATGGGATCTGTTGAGGTATCACCTGTTTCATTCTTGATATTGGTGATTTGTGTCTTTTCTCTTTATACATTTTCACTCTTGCTAGAAGTTTGTCAATGTTATTGATCCTTTCAAAGAACTGACACTTTAATTCATTGACATCCCTGTTGTTTGCTTTAGTTTTAACCGATCCTGTCTTATCCTCATCACTTCTTTCCTTCTCCTTGCTTTTGGTTTACATTACTCTTCTTTTTCCAGCATCTAAGGAGTCCAAGTCCCTGTTATTAATGTTTATATATAATTTCCCAGCCCCAATCACAGGCAATTAAAAAGATCTTACCTGCTTTCCCTGCATAGGCTTGGTGCTCAGCTACTGTAATGCATCCTCTGAAGGGAGTTGCAGTCAGGACTCTTTCTCTAACTCATGTTCTCTCCTAGCCCAGAAAGCACCATTCAGAGGCCTCTTGATTTGGCGCTTCAGCCAACATCTTCCCTAAATCTTCCTTCTCAATCTTCCTCAGGCCCTTGTGTCTACAAAACACAGGAGCTTTTGTTTAGGGCTTCCTTTGGTGGTGAGACAATCTGTGTGTGTCATCTATCTGATCTAATGTGGACAACATCCCCTTGGGAAATTAACAGGAGATGGCCAGCACTTTCTCCAGTGCAGCCTCCTGCTTGTATTATTGCAGTTCATAATTTTAAATTACTATTATTTTCATTCTGTTGTTGTCTAACTTGCTGCTACTACATCTGGCCCCTCTGCTCTCTCTCCAGCTGAGCTGAGTCCTTGACAAACATCAAACAGGATAGTCAATTAAGCACAATGTCATCATGGAAGAGTAAAAAGCTTGAAGATATCATAGGGCACCTTTGGAGGGGGCTTACAGAGAATGTGGGGTATTCTGGAGGGGTACTAGTAAATCATTTGCAAGAGTATGAAAGTTCTATAAGGCACTTTGCCAACAGATCTTGGAAAGTACTAGAGCATCCCATGGGGCACTTTATTAGCCAAGCCAGTGAGTCTTGGGGAGTGCTAATAGAAGTCACAGAGCATTGTTGGAGGATGCTAAGGAACTGTTTACATAAGTTATTTGGTTCCAAGGGAGAAATTTTGGTCCTTCTGTTTAGCCTGGAGTTCCTTGGATGAGTTCCTCTTGTAAGTTAACTTAGACATACAACAGAGGAGTTCAAAAAAGTAGAGACAAATTGCCCCAGCACCGCCTGCAGTAATCTGACAGTGGAAACAGAGAGTGGGGAGCCTTCCTTAGTTGAGTAACTCCAAGCAGTTATCAAACACAGATATATGCCCTGCAACACAGCAAGTTGTTGAAATTTCAGAAGGGATAAAAGAATGTGGAACTGTTTGAGATCACTTTGACCAGTGACCTTGAAGATACCTTAGAGACTTAATTAGATGCTCTTCAGAGATAATTTTGCTAAATTTAGTAAGGGAGAGTTGCATGATGTAGAGTGCACTACTAAAATCCCTTACTTCATAGTGCCCTGACAGTGGCTGATGCCAGGAAAACAGAAGTCCAGCAGCTGCAAGAGTCTTCTGAGTGCAGAAGTCTGGGCTCTGCTGGAATGAGCCTATGCTATGCTATCCCTGGAGTCCTGTCTGGGAAACAGCTGTCTACCCCAGCTTGGTTCTCCACCTGGGTCTCTACACTTTCCCCTAACCCCAGAAAACTTGTGACCAAAGCTGACAGATGACGTTATAGAGATTTGTACTTTGGCAAATTCTGTGATTGATAAAGGGGCTGTGTCTTCTGCATCTTCCTATGGACCTCTGGAAAGGTTGGAGGGAACAATTTCTTTTTTTCATATCGTTCAATTATTCAGAAAAAAGCAATATTAGTGGTTTGCTAAGACAATGTCCCTCTGTCTTTATGAGAGATCAGAGGGCCTATGCCAAGGCTGAAAGTCCATGGAGAGATAGGGAAACAGCACTGCTCAGATCTTTTAGAAGCCATCCCTGCCATCAAGATGAGGTAGAAAATAGCTCTCTGCTTTGGGGTCTGAGGTCACCAACACCAGAACACTTGGCCAAGCCTAATTATAGGTAGGTTCTTTTGGGTATCCACAAAACTTTATTGCTATGGCCCCTACTACTGAATTTATTAGGGGATTATCTATGTATATCCCTTTCTCATCCCCTCCAAGCCTTAGCAGGAATTACTGCAGTTATGACCATTTAGTGTAGTGTAGAGGAGGACTATAAACTTCATAGGCTACTGTTAATGGCCTGGCCATTTGACAAGACACTGGCAAACCTCAGGCTGATATATATAAAAAAATAAACATTAAGTACTATAAATTTAATGCCAATCTTTATGCTGCTCTTAATGCTGCTCTAGTAGTGTTTTGAGGGAAACATTTTGTACATTGTCTTTTTGTTTTCATTCAGATCAATGTAATTTTAACTTCCTTTGGGACATTTCATGAATAACGGATTACCTAGAAGCGTGCTTTTTACCTCCTAATTATTTGGAAATTCTTCTGTTACTGTTATATTATTGATTTCTAGGTTTATAGTCAGATAACTCTGCATGATTTCAGTTTTTTTTATTTGTTGAAGGTTGTTTTGTGGCCAAGAATATACAGCTGGTCCATGAACAATGTTGGGGTTACAGGTCCAAACTTTTTGTGCAGTTGAAACTCTGCATATAGAGTTGGGCCTCTGTAGCCAGAGTTCCTTATCCATGGATTCAATCAATCATGGACTGTGAAGTACTATAGTATTTATGAAAAAAACAAAACAAAACAAAACAAAACTACACAATTCAAACCTGTGTTCTTCATGAGTAACTGTGGTCTATTTTTGTTATATGTTCAGTGTATTATTGAAAAAACACTTTTTGGGGAGTGTAATGTTCCATAATGTTGATTAGTTCATTTTGGTTGATGGTGTTGAGTTCTCTTATTTACTTGATTTTCTGTCAAGTTGGTCTACCAATTGTTGAGAGAGAGGTGTTGAAGTCTCCAAATGTAATTGTAGATTTGTGTAATTCTCTTGTTTCTCCATTTTTGCTTTGCATAGTTTCTAGATTTGTTGTGTTCTTGGTGCACATACTTTTAGGATTGCTGTGTCTCTTTGGTATATTGATTGTCATCATTAGGTCTCTCTACATACATTTTTTTTTCAGCTCTGAAGACAAATTTATTTATTAGTATAGTCACTACTAATTTTGATTGATGTTTGCACTGTATCTTTCTCCATACTTTTGCTTTTAACCTATAAATATCACGGTATTTTAAAGTGCATTTCTTGTAGACAGTATATGAATTGGTTATATTTTTGTCTTCTTGCCAATTTCTGACTTTTAAGTGCTTTATTTATACTATTTACATGTAATGTAATCATTTCTTTTTTAGGGCATTGTTTTTGTTGTTCTGTCACTCAGTCATGTCCAAATCTTTGCGACCTCATGGACTACAGCATGCCAGGCTTCCCTGTCCTTCACTATCTCCATGAGTTTGCTCAAACTCAGGCCCATTGAATCAGTGATCTATTGAAACATCTCATCCTCTGTTGCCCCCTTCTTCTCCTTCCATCAGTTTTTCCCAGCATTAAGGTCTTTTCCAATAAGTTGGCTCTTCACATCAGGTGGCCAAAGTATTGGAGCTTCAGCTTCAGTATCAGTCCTTCCAACAAATATTCAGGATTGATTTCCTTTAGGATTGACTGGTTTGATCTCCTTGTAGTCCAAGAGACTCTCAAGAGTCTTCTCCAGCACCGTGGTTCAAAAGCATCAATTCCTCCACACTCAGCCTTCTTTATGGTCCAACTTTCACATTTGTACATGACTACAGGAAAACCATACTTCAACTATACAAACATTTGCCAGCAAAATGATGTTTCTGCTTTTATAATACACTGTCTAGGTTTGTCATAGCTTTACTTCCAAGGAGGAAATGTCTTTCAATTTCATGGCTACAGTCACTGACAGCAGTGATTTTAGAGCTCAAGAAAGAAAATCTGTTACTGCTTCTGCTTGCCCCCCTCCATTTGCCATGAAGTGATGGAAATGGATGCCCTGATCTTGTTTTTTGAATTTCATTGAATTTTTGAAATTATTTGAAGTTTATTGAGTTTTAAGCCAGCTTCTTCATTTTCTTCTTTCAGCCTCAATAGAGGTTTTTCAGTTCCTCTTCAGTTTCTGTCATTAGAGTGGTATTATCTTCATATATGAGGTTATTGATTTTCTCCTGGTGATCTTGATTCCAGTTTATGAGTCATCCAGCCTGGTATTTCACCATGTACTCTGCATATAAGTTAAATAAGAAGGGTGACAATATACAGCCTTGTTGTACTCCTTTCCCAATTTTGAATCAGTCCATTGTTCTATGTCTGGTTGTATTACTTCCTGACCTGCAAACAGGATTCTCATGAGACAGGTAAATTGGCTTGATATTCCCATGTCTTTAAGGATTTTCCACAGTTTGTTGTGATCTACACAATTAAAGGCTTTAGCATAGTCAGTGAAGTAGAGTAGATGTTTTTCTGGAATTTCCTATCTTTCTCTATGATCTAACAGATACTGGCAATTTGATCTCTTGTTCTTCTGCCTTTTATAAATCCAGCTTGCACATTTGGAAGTTCTTGGTTCATATACTGCTGAAGCCTAGCTTGAAGGATTTTGAGCATTACCTTGGTAGAATGTGAAATGAGTGCAATTATTGTACAGTATTTTGAACATTGTATGGTATTTTGAATACTTGTTGACATTGCTCTTCTTTGGGATTAGAATGAAAACTGACCTTTTGCAATCCTGAGTTTTCCAAATTTGCTGGCATATCAAGTACAACACTTTAATGGCATCATCTTTTAGGATTTTTAAAAGCTCACTTGAAATTCCATTACCTCCACTAGCTTTGTCTGTAGTAATGCTTCCTAAGGCCCACTTGACTTCTCACTGTAGGATGTCTGGCTCTAGGTGAGTCACCACACCATTGTGGTTATCTGGGTCATTAAGACTTTTTTTATTTTTTATAGTCCTGTGTATTTTTGCCCCCTTTCCTTAATCTCCTCTGCTTCTATTAGGTCCTTTTCATTTCTATCCTTTATTGTGCCTATCGTTGCATGAAATGTTCCCTTGATATTTCTGATTTTCCTGAATAGATCTCTAGTCTTTCTGATTCTATTGTTTCCCTCTATTTCTTTGCATTTAAGAAGGCTTTCTTATCCTTACTTACAATACTTTGGAACTCTGCATTCAGGTGGGTGTATCTTTCTGTTTCTCCTTGTCTTTTGCTTCTTCTTTTCTCAGCTATTTGATAAAACCTCCTCAGGAAACCATTTTGCCCTCTTGCATTTCCTTTTCTTGGGGATCGTTTTGGTCACTGCTCCCCATACAATGTTATAAACCTAAGTCTGAATTTTGCAATAAGGAGCTCATGATCTGAGCCAAGTGAGCTTCCAGTCTTGTTTTTGCTGACTGTATAGAGCTTCTCCATCTTCTGCTGCAAAGAATATAATCAGTCTGATTTTGGTTTGACCATCTTGTAATGTTCATGTATAGAGCTGTCTTGTGTTGTTGGAAGAGGGTATTTGCCATGACCAGTGCGTCCTCTTGGCAAAATTCTGTTAGCTTTTGCCCTGCTTCATTTTGTACTCCAAGATCAAACTTGCTTGTTACTCTAGGTATCTCTTGACTTCCTCCTTTTGCATCCCAATCCCCTATGATGATAAGGACACCTTTTTTGTGTGTTAATTCTAGAAGGTCTTGTAGGTCTTCAGAGAACCATTCAACTTCAGCTTCTTTAGCGTTAGTGGTTGAAGCATAGACTTGGATTACTGTGATGTTGAATAGTTTTCCTTGGAAATGAACCAAGGTGATACAATAGACTCTGACAAGCTATGTATATGTAATATGCACACACACACACACACACATATATATATATATATACACACACACACACAAGTCATGTGTATGTAATATATATTTATATATAGATACATACACACATATTACATATCATAACTTGTCAGAGTCTATGTTTGTTGACCTTTTACTAATTAAAATGGAGTCTAGAATTTTTGTCCCATTAAGCCCCCATTATAATATAATGATGTTAAATATTTCCTCCACTTTTATTGATAAACACATAAGACAATGTAATTCTTTCATCTAACACAATTTATAAAACTCAAGGGGAAAATTCAAGAAGAAAAACAAAGTCTATTGTATTTATTACTCTTTTAACTCTGACTACTTTTCTTTCGTCATTCTGATATTTTCAGATTCCTATTTTTATTGTTTCCTTTCTGTTCAGAGATATTTCCGTAGGTAGTCTTTTTGTGTAGGGCTTATGATAGCAAATTCTCTTAGTTTCTTTTCACCTGACAATGTTTTGATTTCCCTTTCATTCTAAAGGTTATTTTTACTGGATATGATATCTGGGTTGAGAGTTTCCTTTTAATTCCTGAAAAATGTGCCACTTCTGACCTCCCTGATTTCTCATGGGAAATGAATTTCATTTGACTTGATTTTTCCTTACAGTTAATATTTATCATTTGCTGTTTTCAAGATTTTTTTGTGCTTAGTTTTCACAAGTTTTACTAAGATGTGTCATAGGATGATTTCCTTGGGTTTACACTGTTTGAAATATGCTCAGATTCTTGGATATGTAGATCTATACTTCTGTCAAATTTACAAATTTTTTGTTCATTATTTATTCAAATAGTTTTTGGCCCTACTTTTGTTTTCCTTTCCTTCTAGAATTCCAATGATATGCACATATATATCTTCTGTTACAGTCTCACAGGTCCCGGAGGCTTTGTTCATCTTTTTGTCCAGGCTATTTGTACATGGTTGTTCAAATTGGATAATCTCTGTAATTATAGCTCCAAGTTTCTCTTACTTTCTCCTTTTTGTTGCTGTGTTTACCTCTTATGAAGTTTTGTTTTGATTATTATCTATTTCAATTATAAAAATTGAATTTGTTTTTTCTTTATATCATTTGTTTGCTGAGATTTTCTATTTTATTTATGAGCCTTTCTATTTTTAATTTGTTTCAGGTGTGTTCTCAATTGCTTGTTAAAGCTTTTTCTATTAGGGCCATTTTAATTTTTGTGAGATAACTCTAACTTCTGTGTCCTTTTAATATTGACATCTGTTTATTCAGTGTGATGTTTTTCTGTTTATTGGGATGATGAGTCATTTTTATTAATAATCTGAACATTTTAGATATTATATTGTAAGACTTTGGATCTTATTTAATCTTGTTTTAGCAGTTTTCTTATAGCACAGCTGCTTCCTTATTATTGCCATTGGGAAGTTCAGGTGCACTAGTCAGATTGCATTGCCACCATCTGTCATTCTTTGCATCCTGACGTCCCTGGCCAATTGTCCTATCTACCTTTCAGAGTATTCTTACATTTGTTTTAAGTAGACTCTATGTTTTTATGATTTCCACTATTACATAATAAGGTCAGTGGCTCATGTCTTCTTGGTGGACTTGGCTCTCAGCATACTGTCTGATAGTAATTGAACGACTACTCCTTTTTTGTTCACTTCATCCACAAATCTATGCTACTGTCTTACAAATTTTCTCATATGTTTTTCCTTTGTTTATCTCTTACTCTATTTGCAAAAAACAAAAAAGAAAAAAGCATCCTGATGCAGGTTTCTGTCTTTATAAAAGAAATTCAATTAATATAATTATATTTATACTTAATATGGTTATTTTGGTTATATTCATAATTGATATGATTAGATATATGTGCCTGTGTGCTAAGTCACCCAGTTATGTCTGACTTATTGTGACCCCAAGGACTCCTCTGTCCTTGGAATTTCCCCAGCAAGAATACTGAAGTGGGTTGCCATTTCCTCCTCCAGGGAATCTTCCCGACTTAAGAATCCAACACCTGTCTCTGGCATCTCTGACATTGCATATTGCAGGCAGAATCTTTACTACTGAGGCACGGGGGAAGCCTGGTTAGATATATTCATTTTATTTATTTCACAGTTACTGTTTGTAATATTTCTAGCTTGTTTACTTCCTTAAATTTTCTTCTTATTTTTATTAAATTGATCTTTTAGAAAATCTCGTTTCCTTTTTTTGTAAAATGGCATGTTCTTTTCTTGTCTTGTTTTACCAGTGGTCATCTTGCAGTTTGTTTTGGTTTAAAGATTAATGGCTTTATTTTGTGGGGAAAATTCCAGCATCTTAGGAAAGTGAAAGGACAAACCAGGTGCCACCATGCAACATTAATTAATGTTTATTAATATTATTCCAGATGCCACCCAATGAGACTGGTTGAATAATATCTTTAAATAAACTTAATAGTTTAAATTTTTAAATGTTGAAATAAAAATTAAGTAGGATGCATTGTTGATCACTGCCTTTACAAAGGAGATATGAGATTCTAAACAACTCAGAAATTAAGAGGAGAAAACAGAAAAAGGTAAAAAGAAATAAGTGATTGTTTATGGTTATTTATTGCTATTCTGTGATGTGAAAACTATTTCATCTTTAGAAAGACTACAGTTGCCCTGCAATTAGTGATGAAGACATCAGCTCATCCACACTTTCTCTTACTCCCGTCCACCACCTCTGGTTCGACTTCCAGGGGTTCTAATCTCCCTTTACCTCTATAATCACAGCCATCTCCTGGAGTAGCTAAGAGTAGGGCTCCTCCTGCCTACAGAGTCTTCATCTTCATGTATGTTCCTCAGTGCAAGAGGGAAGACAGTCTGTGGAGCTTCCTTGGTGAAGAAACAGGAAACACGGGGTCAAAAGTGTGTCTTCTGACTGTCAGAAATATCTACCCACCTCTGTGCTTTTTCCAATGTGCTCCACATTAACTATTGGTGTACCATTGGGCAAGTTCTTTCAAGGGTCTAAATTCTCTATCAGTTCAGTCGCTCAGTCGTGTCCGACTCTTTGCGACTCCATGAATCGCAGCACACCAGGCCTCCCTGTCCATCACAAACTCCCAGAGTTCACTCAGACTTAAGTCCATCGAGTCAGTGATGCCATCCAGCCATCTCATCCTCTGGCATCCCCTTCTCCTGCCCCCAATCCCTCCCAGCATCAGAGTCTTTTCCAATGAGTCAACTCTTCGCATGAGGTGGCCAAAGTACTGGACTTTCAGCTTCAGCATCATTCCTTCCAAAGAAATCCCAGGGCTGATCTCCTTCAGAATGGACTGGTTGGATCTCCTTGCAGTCCAAGGGACTTTCAAGAGTCTTTTCCAACACCACAGCTCAAAAGCAGCAATTCTTTGGCGTTCACCTTCTTTATGGTCCAACTCTCACATCCATACATGACTACTGGAAAAACTATAGCCTTGACTAGATGAACCTTTGTTGACAAAGTAATGTCTCTGCTTTTTAATATGCTGTCTAGGTTGGTCATAACTTTCTTTCCAAGAAGTAAGCATCTTTTAATTTCATGACTGCAATCACTATCTGCAGTGATTTTGGAGCCCAGAAAAATAAAGTCCGACACTCTTTCCACTGTTTCCCCATCTATTTCCCATGAAATGATGGGACCGGATGCCATGATCTTCCATGATCTTCATTTTCTGAATGTTGAGCTTTAAGCCAACTTTTTCACTTTCCACTTGCACTTTCATCAAGAGGCTTTTGAGTTCCTCTTCACTTTCTGCCATAAGGGTGGTGTCATCTGTATATCTGAGGTTATTGATTTCTCCCAGCAATCTTGATTTCAGCTTGTGTTTCTTCCAGTCCAGCGTTTCTCATGATGTACTCTGCATATAAGTTAAATAAACAGGGTGACAATATACAGCCTTGACATACTCCTTTTCCTATTTGGAACCAGTCTGTTGTTCCACGTCCAGTTCTAACTGTTGCTTCCTGACCTGCATACAAATTTCTCAAGAGGTAGATCAGGTGGTCTGGTATTCCCATCTCTTTCAGAATTTTCCACAGTTTATTGTGATCCACACAGTCAAAGGCTTGGGCATAGTCAATAAAGCAGAAATAGATGTTTTTCTGGAACTCTCTTGCTTTTTCCATGATCCAGTGGATTATTCTACTTTCCAGGCACTTTCATACTTGCAAAAGGGATATTAAAAGAACAAATTTGATGCACATTTAAAGATGATCACTCTTTTAATTATTTTTTTTCTAGTCTCCTTTATGTGTTTAAAAATATTTTTTTTATTGAAGCAAAATTGATTAACAATGTTGTGTTAATTTCAGGTGTACAGCAAACTGATTCAGTTATATATGTCATGTACTTATTTTTTTTTTCCAAATTCTTTTTTCATTTAAGTTATTATAGAGTATTGAGCACTGATCTTGTGCTATACAGTAGGTCCTTGTTAGTTATTTATTTTAAATATAGTAGTTTGTACATGTCAATCCCAAACTACCAATCTATATATTTTTTAAATAATAGGCAACTGTTAAATAACAAGCAACTCTGGATTTGTCTTCTTCCCAGGATTCTTATAATCATACCAATCTAATCTGTTTCATCTCTTTTTCTCTCACTTTTAATCATAAAGTAATCAAGAACTTTCAAGCTTTACCATTTTCTTCCTGCAGTCTAGTCCCTCAGTATATCTCCTTTCCAGCAGCCTTGGAATCTTCATCTCACATCTGCTCTCAGCTGTGATTTTCCACTAGAGAAGTCCCTTTGTATTTCATCCTGATAATCATGGTGTGTGCCTTTTCAGCTCTTTTGAGTGCACGAGTTCTCAAATAACAGTCATTCTTTTCAGGAGAATCATTAGTGAGTCTGATATTTAAATCTGGTGAATGAAAACATGTAGGCAATGAGCTGAAATCATTTGCTAAAGGTCACATCCTGAGTCAAGGGCAGATATGGAAACAGATAGAGCAAACTGAAAGTTTGATGTCTTCAGGAATATGACAGCTTTAAGGAGAATATTGTTGAAATTGTTGATCTTTGCTATTTCTTCCCTTCACTTTGACCCTTTTTGGACACTTCCTAAGAATGTGTACATACATTTCAGTCTTCCAGTATTCATTCTGTAGCCATATTCAAGCATAAGAACCTAGTCCTAAGTTGTTTCCTAGCTCATCTGCATCCTCATTCCTTCTATTCTCACCACAACCACCACTCCCACCAACATCACCATGACCAATACCCAAAGCAATCACAGCTCTGGACTATTATCTCTGCCACCAAAACTCTTACTAAGACCAACATTGCCAATACCACTGCTAATACTGCCACCAACAACAATATTGGTGCTACAAGCACTGCCACTGCTATCACTAACACCATGATCATCATGATCATCATTATCATCATTGCTCCCACCTCTTTCATTATCACACCAACACCTTCAATACCACCAACACTGCCACAATCTACCATACTAACCAGCAATTACCACTACTACCAGCAAGCACCACAGCCATGAACACCATCACCACCACTACTAAAACTGTGTAGATGAGATGACCGGTATGGAGAACTTCTTTTATTGAGCTTTGCATTTGTGGGTAATTGTAAATTCACTAACAGTTGAAACATTAATAATATAGAGGTCCTATATTCCTCTTACCCAACTTCTCTTGTAATAACACCTCAAAAAACTATAGTTAATTATAGCAACTAGGATATTGACATTAATACAGTCATGATACAGAATATTTTAATAAAGTCTCACAAAGACAATATACTTTGCCTGCCTTTTAACAGCCACACCTACTTTCCTCCTGCTTCTGCTACCTCATTAATCCTCATCTCCATTTCTATAATTTTCTCATTTCAAAGATGCTATTTAAATGGCATCATACAGAATGTATTCTTTTGAGACTGGCTTTTATTCATTCAGCATAATTCTTTAGATAATCATCAGGTTGAGGGCTTCAGTAGTCTTTTTATTTTCATTGTTAACCACATAATACATACGTATGTAACTATATAACTGTAGTGTATTTTTATATATATATATATATATATATAATAGTTGATTTACCTGAAGAATGGCTACTAGGTTGTTTCCAGCTTTTCATTTTAACAAATAAAGCTGCTGTAAGCATTTGTGTACAGATTGTAATGTAGATGTTAATTCTTTATTTCTCTTGGAATTTATTTCTTTGGGAATTTTCTCAGTGAACTTGGTGAGTCATATGGTAGCTGCATAGTCAGTCATTTTCATGAAACTCCTAAACAGTTTTCAAGTGACTGGATCACTTTATATTCCTACAAACACCATGTTAGTGATCCAGTTTCTTTTTATTTTTGCCATTTTATTTGTCACTATTTTGTATTTTAGACATTTTATTAAGTGTGCTTTGATATCCTGTTGTGGTTTTAATTTGTATTTTCCTGATGACTAATGAACATAAATATATTTTAATGTGCTTATTTTTCATAGCCTCAATGATAAAACATTTTTTCATGGTGTTTTTGTCCATTTTTCTAACTGAGTTGAGTTTGATGTATATATTCAATAGATTCTAGGTTCTAGTTGCTTATATGATCATATGTGGTTTACCAATATTTTATCTTGGTTAATAGTTTGTCTTTTCATTTTCTTAAAAGGATTTTCCACAGACCAAAATATTTAATTTTGATGAGATCTGATTTATTATTTTCCCTTTAATGGATTGTGATTTTTAAATTAATTAATTTATTTTAATTGGAGGCTAATTACTTTACAATATTGCAGTGGTTTTTGCCATGCATTGACATGAATCAGCCATGGGGGATTGTGTTTTTTCTATCAAATGAGAGATCTCTTTGCTCAGCCATAAGTGCCAAGATTTTTGCATATTTTTTTCTAATATAGTTATAGTTTAAATTTTTTTTTGAATTTTTAAAAAAACTTTATTGGGGCAAGTTGATTTACAATGTCGTGTTAGTTTCTGCTATACAACAAAGTGAATCTGTTATACATATACATATCTCCACTTTTTTAGATTCTTTTCTCATATAGGTCACTGTATTGAGTAGAGTTCCCTGTGCTATAGAGTAGGTCCTTACTAGTTATCTATAACTTTGATGGTGATTTTTTTTTTTTTTTTGGTTTCACTGGGTCTTCGTCGCTGCATGCAGGATTTCTCTAGTTACGGCGAGCGGGGGCTATCTTCGTTGCTGTGCACCGAGCTTCTCACTGCGACGGCTTCTCGTCGCCGAGCACAGGCTCTGGGAGCTCAGGGTTCAGCAGCTGCAGCACGTGGGCTCAGCAGTTGGGGCTTGCACGCTCCAGAGCTCAGGCTACTCTTGTTCTGGCACATGGGCTTAGTTGCTCCTCTGCCTGTGGATACTTCCCAGACCAGGGACCAAACCCACGTCCTCTGTGTTGGGAGGTGGATTCTTATCCACTATACCACCAGGGAAGTCCTCTTTTTTATCTGTAGTAGTCCGTATGTCAACTCCAACCTCCCAGTTTATCCCTGCCTGCTCCCCAATGTTAGATATTTTGACTGTGATTTTACACAACATAATTATATAGAATTACACACACACACAAAGGTGAAATCTGGATAAGCTCTGTGGATTGTACCAATGTCATTTTCTTGGGTTTGATATTAGTTATTTGAGATGCTACCAGTAACCTCCCTGGTAAAACATTTTTTTTTTTTGGAGGGGGGGTAACATCCTCTCAATTTGTAATTACCTGAAAAAAAACTTTAAAAAGTCTATCAGAGATGCATAACAACATATTTACAGATTACATGATACAGCTCTTAGGTTTGCTTTAAAATATATTCTAGTAATTAAAAAAATAAAACAGTAGAAGACATAGATGAAACAGAATTGAAAAGATGTTGCTAAATGTTGAAGCTGGGTGAATAATACATAGGGAAAACACTAGTTTTGTGTTTGCAGACTTCCCAAATAAAAAACTTTAGACTATTTAGTTTAGGACTAAGCCTAACTTACACAGCCTTACTCAATGCTGTAACTTTTCCATACAAATTGAGTTCAATG
>NW_011494660.1:2285625-2312660 GCF_000754665.1 Bison bison bison | reverse complement strand
TCTCCTCCCCATGAAGGCATCTGGTCACGCCTCCTGACTCCTGCTGGCCCTACAATGAGGCTGCAATGGGTGAGCCTCCTGCTTCCAACATGTTGAAAAAGGGCAAGTCACCTTCAACCAAATCAACAGGGCACTTGCAGCCCAGGCAAGCAGAGAAATAAGGAGTTTCTAGGATGATAAATTGGTGCCACAAACTGTTGGCCAAGGAAAGGGTCCAGATATCCTGAAACACAAACTAAGCACACCGTCTTTCTGGCAACGAGCACAGCAGGCAGAGAGCCCTTTCTCTCTGCTACCTTCTCTCGTCTCCCAGGTTTCAAAGAATCAAGTTCCATGATTATAAATGAATTCACCATTCCTGTACCCCATGGTATGGCCAGCTGATTAAAAGTCTCATCATTTCTTCATCAACCCAAAAATCCAGCGAGAATAGGTAATTGTAATAGAGTTGGCTATTAAAATCATGCCTTGTTCACACCCCACAGCCTCGGCTCAACCCGAGACGACCACCTTCCTCTTCCCTCGAGTGGCTTTAACTCGCCCAGGAGGGTGGCATCCACACCTCTGTACAAGGCAGGCTTCCTTCTCGGCTCAGGAGAGGGACTTCTTCCTGCGGATCTTGGGTTTCTTCACGGGCCGCAGATAGGGGTTATCGATGATACTCTCCTCCCCATTTCGGCTCCCGGACAAGGAGGGGTTCTGCTGCAGAACAGAGGTGTTCTCCTTCTCGGCTCCAGAATCATCCGGGCTGATGTGAAGAGAGAGGTTCTCTGTGTCCGTCTGCTCGTCCTGCTCCGAGGAATCCGTCTCCTCCATCTGCTGCATCTCCAGCTCCGACGGAAGAAGAGCCGTCAGGTAGGGGATGGTGAAAGGCCTGGCAGCGATCAGTGGAAACGTGCTGACGTCATCTTTGAAAAGACTCTGGGTCTCGCCTGTTTTGGCCATGAAACGGGTGAGTGCCCGCTCCACGTCGCGTCTCTGGGACGCGGCCTTCTCTCGCAGGACCTGGTAGTCTGACACGGGCTCGCGGTACGTCGGAGTTTTGATGTAGGTGTCGGGGTCGGGAAACTCAGGGAAATGGCTGGGGATGTGTGGCGGGTGGGGTCGGTTCTGTCCTGCAGTGAGGGCCTTGGGGGTCACCGGCTGATTGGTCACCGGAGGGGCGGTGATGACCATCCTCTGAGACCGTTTTGCATACGCAGGGAGAGTGTCCACATTGAAACCCATCTCGACAAGGGTGACCACAATATCTGACAGTGTGGGCTGGGTCCTGGCTGTGTGCTCACAGTAAGACTTGGCACTCCTTCCAATTTCTGAAATGTAGCTCTGCAGCATCTCTGTCAGTGTTTCCACAGATGCTTTCTCAGCACTCTCAAACCCTGCCTCTGTCAGCAGGGAGCTCACAACCACTTGCAGGGTTCGCCTCCGGGCCAGATGGTAGTTATCAGCAGGGTTAGTGGACTGTTTACTTCCTGATCTCGTTCTGGAGCCCGCAGCCCCGGCAGTGGCCGTCGCGTCGGCCATCTTGCCCTGGCGTAATGTCTATAGTTTAAAATTTTATATTCAAATCTGTGATACATTTAATAACATTTTATACAAGGCATAAAATTTAAGTTGGGGAGGTTCACTTTTCTTTGCCTATGATGGCATGTTGCCTTATTTACATTTGTCAAAAATGTTAGGGGAAACACTGACAGAAACAGCCCACCCTGGCCAGGCACCATAGTAACCATATGCTTGAGTTATTTTACAATGGGAGATCCTGGTAAGGAACACAGAACTAACAAGCCACCACCAGCCAAAATAATTTGAGAAAGGTCAGAAGGAGATGCCATATGTCCTACCAACTTCCCAGAATTCTCCTCATGGGAATCCATCTTGGCCGAGCAATGATTGGCCAGAGACAATCTAGAAACTAATATCATCACCATAAAACCCCAAACTTCAAGCCATGTGGCAGAGTAGTCCTCCAGGGTTCCCTTACCTTCTTGCTCTTCACCTGGGCGCCTCTTGCCAGTAAAGTCTCTTGCTTTGTCAGCATGTATGTCTCCTTGGACAATTCATTTCTGAGCATTAGACAAGAGCTCATTCTCAGCTCTGGAAGAGCCCCCACCCCCACCACAAAACAAAAGGGCTGGTTTTCCTCCACTGAATTTGTTTTCTAACTTTATATAGAAAGATAGATATAAACTAACAAAACCTGAACAGCATTATAAATCAGCACTATATAATTGACATTTATAAAATATTCAATATGACAACAGCAGAAAGCACATATGAAGTATGTGAAATTCAGGCTTATATGAAAACATATGATTTTCAGGCTTATATGAAACATCCACTAAGATGTATCCCATGATGTAACTCATCAAGGTCCTAAACCATATATCAACATTTAAAAGAATAAAAATCAGACAAAGTATGTACTCAGATCACAGTGGAATTAAACTAGAAATCAATAACTGAAAGATAGTTCAAAATTGTACAAATATTTGGAAACTAAGTAGCACCTTTTAAAAACTACTAATAATTTTTGGCCACATTGAGCAACATGTTGGATCTTAGCTTCCTAACCAGGGATCAAATCCATGTTCCTCTCAGTGGAAGCATGGAGTCTTAACCACTGGACCCCCAGGGAAGTCCCAGTAGCACCCTTTTAAAGCACACTTGAATCAGATATTAATCTCTGTATGGCTATTCCTCTGTCAATATCACAGTTTTGATTTTATACCAAATAATAATTCTTGACAGCAGGTAGGCTGATTCCTTCCATTTTGTTTTTATTTCAAAATTTGTTTAGCTATTTTAATTCTTTTGTCTTTCAATATAAATTTTAGAATAATTTTGTCTGTATGGACAGAAATATCTTACAGGGATTTTGATAAGGAATTGCTTTTACCTTGTGTATTGGGAGAACTAACACCTTTGATATGCTGTCTGCTAATTCATGATCACTGTATAGCTCTCCTTTTATTTAGATCCTCATTGAGTCATTGAGTCAACATTTTGTAGTTGTCAGCATACAAGTACTCCACTTGCTTTGTTAAATTTATGCCAATACATTTTATATTTTAAGTGATTTTAAAATTTTATTTTTTTGAAATTTAATTTCAGTCTCCATTGTTCATTGCTAATATGTATGTATGTATGTATGTACAGTTAATTTTTATGTTGATCTAATAAACTGCAGCTTCACTGGAATCACTTCATAATTCTAAGGGTTTTGGTCAGATTCCTTGGGATTTTTTATGTACACAGTCCCGGCAGCTGCAAGTGGTGGTAATTTTATTTATTCCTTTGCGATCTGTTGGTTTTTTGTTTTCATGTGTTGCTTTCTCACACTCTCTGAAACGACACACTGCACTGAATAAGAGTGAAGAGAGTAGACATCTTTACTTTGTTCAGTCTTTTAGCATTAAGTATAATGATAGCAATAGATTGTACATGTTGTTTAACAAATTGGGGAAATTTTCATTTATTCCTATTTTCGGAGAATTTTTATCATGAATGTTACCTTTTGCCAAATGCTTTTTCTGCATCAATTAATATTATATGGTTTTTATTCTTTAGTATGTTAATGTTCAGTTCAGTCGCTCAGTTGTGTCTGACTCTTCACGACCCCATGAATCGCAGCACGCCAGGCCTCCCTGTCCATCACCAGCTACCGTAGTTCACTCAGACTCATGTCCATCAAGTCAGTGATGCCATCCAGCCATCTCATCCTCTGTCGTCCCCTTCTCCTCCCCTCAATCCCTCCCAGCATCAGAGTCTTTTCCAATGAGTCAACTCTTCGCATGAGGTAGCCAAAGTACTGGACTTTCAGCTTCAGCATCATTCCTTCCAAAGAAATCCCAGGGCTGATCTCCTTCAGAATGGACTGGTTGGATCTCCTTGCAGTCCAAGGGACTTTCAAGAGTCTTTTCCAACACCACAGCTCAAAAGCAGCAATTCTTTGGCACTCAGCCTTCTTCACAGTCCAACTCTCACATCCATACATGACCACAGGAAAAACCATAGTCTTGACTAGAGGAACCTTTGTTGGCAAAGTAATGTCTCTGCTTTTCAATATGCTAATTTCAAATATTTTATGCCTTGTATTCCTGGAATAAACTATACTTTATCACAGTGAGTAATTTTTAAAAACTGTTGCTTTTTTATTTTGTTAAGAATTTACACATGTATACCTGTGGTGGATTCATTTTGATATTTGGCAAAACTAATACAATTATGTAAAGTTTAAAAATTAAATAAAAGTAAAAAAAAAAGAATTTTTGACTCTATAGTCATGAATAATATTGCTTTTCTCTTATGGATTAATTGTACTTTTTTCTCTCACAAGTTTAAATAATTTTTCCTTAGTTTTAATTTTTGGAACTTTATGATTTATCTTGATTTGGACTTCTTTATTTTTAAAATTTATTTTATTGAAATATGATTGATTTAAAATGTGTTAATTTTTACTATACAGCAAAGTGACTCAGCTATATATATATATGTGTGTGTGTGTATGTGTATACACATTCTTTTTCATGTTCTTTTCTATTATGTTTTATCACAAGATACTGAATATAATCAGTTCCCTGTCCTGTACAGTAGGATCCTGTTGTTTATCTATATTATATATAATAGTTTGCATCTGTTAATCCCACTCTCAGTCCATCCCTCCCTGACCCACCTGCCCCTTGGAAACCATAAGTCTGTTTTCTGTGTCAGTGAATCTCTTTCTTCTCATAGGTAAGCTCATTTGTGTCATATTTTAGGTGTGAGTTTCTTTAATTCTGTTTGTGGTTAACCAGATTCATGAATCTGTAGTTTATGCCCTTTTTTCTCAAAATTTGAGAGGCTTCCATCCACTATTTCTCTGAGTACAGGGTCATTCTCCTCTCTGGAAGAGAGTCTTTGTGCACTAGAGGACTCCACTCTTCTCATGAGTGTTTCTGCAGGGGTGGGCCAGACCACGTCAAGAAGAGAGGTGAGAATAAAGAGATAAAGTTATAAAGGATAAAGATACATCCTCTCCTGACAGCTGAGTGTTTTGTGCCTGCCTCACGCTGGCAGCTTAACAGGACATAAATGAGTCAGATGCAGGACCTACAGTGACAAAGGCCGTTTCTCACTTCTTAACAACACTGAAAGGTGAGCTGACACAGTACTGTAACAATTTCTGTATAGCTACGTGACCTGTTCCAGGTTGTATGTTGTTTGGTAGTAGAGATTCTCCATCAACATGCCTGGTTCACAGTCCTTTGGGAAGGTCTATTGATACCAAGGGTGCTAGAAACTAAACTGGGGATGGACAAAGTGCTCAAGGAATGCTCTTATTACCACTGTTTGTGTTCCTGAATCTCTGAAGACTGAAAATAAATGCTCTTACATCCAGATTAGATGACCCAAAGATCACAAATCCAGAAGTGGGGTATTAGTTACTCTATTCATTGATGCACGTGTGATTCTCCACTGACTTGTAGGTGCTAAGAGTGGGACAGCAGCTATCATCTGAAAATTGAGTCAAAAATGTGGAGAAAAAATGGTATCATGAGAAGCTGTCCAGAATTGTCATTAATTGAGTGGGATTTCTGTCTGTGCCAAGGAATTCTTGTCCCTTTGGGCCTTACCTCACTATTATACCTATTAGTGTTTAGGAAAAGCAAAAACAAAAACTTTAACATAGTCCATTTCTTTAGAAAATAACTCTATTCCCAGAGCCACTATTGATAGAGCTACTGCTGCACAGTAATTCCTATGGCCATACTCCAAATCATACCCTGAGGTTAAGAAATGTCCTGATTGTTCATGAAGCAATATGGTATCTAAGATGCTAGTCTGTAACTTTATGCATGTCCAACAAGGCCATGCCTTTGCTTTCTGACTTTCCAGGTGTGCACAGGCATACTCAGATGCTTACACACATACGCCCACTCACACAGCTGGAATGACATTGCTTCTGGTTGGTCTCATCCTCATAAAGGGGCACAAGCCTGGCAACCACCCTATTGGCCCAAATTGCTTTGGCAAAAGACTGGATGCTGAGTGAACTTCCCAATGAGCTGATGTGTGTTTTTCTTCACTGAATCTCCTGTCTTCTCTTTCACCTCTGCCCCCTATGACTGAAAAAAATTTACTTCGCACTGTGACTCTGAGCAAGACGGGAGAAGCTGATCCTGCTTTCCATTCCCATGGGATTTCATCTTAGTTATACCACCTGAAAGCCAATATTTCCAATGTTTTTGATAACTGTTTTCCTTCAGTAAAACCCCAGGAAGGAGGTGTTGGCTGTCTTGTTTGGCAGAGTGCATGTAGGTGGTCTTTTCTGCTGCCATGAAGGAAAGAGCTGGTCACTGATGATCTCTGGTCTGGTACTCCCACAGAAGGCAGTAAGACCTCACCTTCATGGCCCTTCAGAAAACCCTCTGCAGAGGAAAGGTCAGAACCAGTTCTTGAAGGATGAGTTGGAAATAGTAGGAGTGGAGGATTGAGTCTATATAGGTGATGATCTGCTCCCACATGTGGTCTCCCCACTGCAGGTGTGCCTGGGATCATCACCTGACCAAGACATCCAAAGGTGAACCCTTGAGCACTGACCTTAACTCCTAAGGAGAAAATATTTCTCCTGAGAGCATGGGAAAGCTATTTCCTCCAGGGTGAAGTGAGTCAAGAGAGTCCACCAGGTAAAGATGAATAGTGTGGGATAAGTGCTCCCATAACCAGTTGTTAAGTTTATTTCTAAAATAAGAATAAAGAGAATCTGAAAGAGGCATGAGCATTTCTTCATAGCAAATAGCAGGTATTTTTGACAGCTTAGATGCCTGGTCTTGACTCTTTCATTTTTTTCTCAGTTTCTTCCTGAAGAAATAAATGAGGTCTCATTGCACTGTGGCTGCTTTGCTTGTTTTTGTTTGTTTGGGAGTTTGTGACAATTCCCATTTTATTCTCTACCATCTCTAGTAAGAGGTCAGTCAGCTCATATTCTGGTAGCATTTGATGTTTTGTATTCTACATGTCAATTCAGTCTTGATGAATTGAACTTTAAACCATCAGAAATAACAAGTAAGAATACTTCTATTTATACAGAATAGGCCATTTATTGGAGAACTGCTTATTTATAAAGAAAAAATGAGTATATCATTATACAGTTTATGCTGCTGCTACTGCTGCTAAGTCGCTTCAGTCGTGTCCGACTCTGTGCGACCCCATAGACGGCAGCCCATCAGGCTCCTCCATCCCTGAGATTCTCCAGGCAAGAACATTGGAGCGGGTTACCATTTCCTTCTCCAATGCATGAAAGTGAAAGTGAAGTCGCTCAGTCGTGTCTGACTCTTAGCGACCCCATGGACTGCAGCCTACCAGGCTCCTCCATCCATGGGATTTTCCAGGCAAAAGTACTGGAGTGGGGTGCCATTGCCTTCTCCATAGTCGGATATAATTAATTGATTATATAGTTTTGAATCCACAAGAAAAAGCATTTAAAAACTAACGGCTTTGCCTTAAGAAGCATATAAATAATAAAATTGATTAATTAAGTTACTTCTGTTGAGATTTGAGACAACTATGCTGTCAGTTTTCTTCCATTTTGTGTTCTAAGGTATAAGGCTCCCTCAGTCATTCTCACTATCTAGTAATTGGCTTCAGTTAAAGCAAGTAATAATAATAAATGGTGACTAGTGGGACAGGATCTCTGCCTGACTCAAGGATTATAGCCACTGCCAGTTGTGATGGGAAAGCCATGACTCCAAGGATCACGTCTGTTTCATTTGCTCTTTATGCTGTATATTCTGGTATTCAACACTGACAAGGATTTCCAGGACAAAATACATTCAGTCAAATCAAATATTTGCCTCAACTCTGTGAAAATAACATATTGAGTAAAAACAGACCCAGAAATATATATCCACAAAAAACAAAAACACTATTTGGAAAAGAGAAATGCAACCCAATGTTCATAACAGTGTTATTTGTAACTGCCAATATATGAAAACAACCTAAGCCTCCATCAACAGATGGATCGATAAATAAGATGTGGTATATATACAATAGAGTACCACAAAGCCATAAAAAAAGAAGGAAAAACTGGCATTTGTAGAAACATAGGTGGACTTGAAGGACATTATACTAGATTAAATAAGTCATACAGAAAAAGACATACAGCATGATATCATTTATATATGGAATCTGAAACATACAACAAACTAGTGAATGTAACAAAAAGAATCAGACCTACAGAAATAGAGAACAAACTAATGGTTACCAGTGGGGACAGAGAAAAGGGAGGGCCAATATATGGGTAAAGAATTAAGAGGTGCAAACTATTACATATAAAATAAATAAGCTACAAGGATATATTGTACAACACAGGAAATATAACTGTTTTAGTAATAAACTGAACTGAACTGATAAAAAGAACATAACATTTTAAAATTGTGAATCACTATATGGTACACCTGGAACTTATATAATATTGTATTATGATGACACATAATATGTATTATATTTATATCATAGTGATTATATATGTATTATAATGACACTTTAATTTTTAAAATTAAAAAAAAAATCTGGCTCAGAAAGAATTGACAGGACCAGTAACAGAACAGTACTACACAGATGGACCAGGTCTTCTTGGCTAACATCTCAGGCCCTTGATAAAGAAGCACGTAAGTCCAACATTTAATGGAACCTCAAGGAATATCTGAATTGTCAATTGTATGAACTTATTTCACATTACTCACCAATTTTTACCTTTGATATTAAGATTTTAGATATGCTTTGCAGTTATAAACCATGCTGAAATGAATATCCATACATGTCTTCTTTATTCATATGTGTACTAGAGTTTCTCTAAAATCTATTCACAGATGAGGAGTTTTAGGCTGAAGGTCTTGCACATTTTTATCATTCATGGGCATAGACAAATTATTCCTCAAGGTTGTGTTCCAGGGTTCCTTTATGCTGGTGATGTAAGATGAATTGAGTCCTGAATTTAAGGTGGGTGGGGAGCACATTTACTAAATTCCTTTTAATGTCATCACATCAGAGTATCAGACCTGCTAGTTTCCTTCCAAATGCCCATCTTCTTCCTTTACTAAAGAGCTTGAATGTTGCATACAGTCTTCAGCAACATCTTTAGCTTTAAACTCTCAATTTTCCAATTGTAGGGTGGATAACAGATCAACGTCCTACTAGCAAGTGAAATGTTGGTAGAAATCCCTTAGAAGCACATGTATTCATTAACAAAAAAAGTGCAAGGTTATTGGGAAAAAGCCTCTCTGCCCATTTGCACCTTTAGAGCTTGCCTGGAAGGGAATGTGAAGCGAGGAGGCACAGCAGCCATCTTGTGACCTTTCAGTTCAGCTCAGTTCAGTTCAATCCAGTTGCTCAGTCGTGTCCGACTCTTTGCAACCCCATGAATCGCAGCACGCCAGGCCTCCCTGTCCATCATCAACTCCTGGAGTTCACTCAGACTCACGTCCATCGAGTCAGTGATGCCATCCAGCCATCTCATCCTCTGTCATCCCCTTTTCCTCCTGCCCCCAACCCCTCCCAGCATCAGAGTCTTTTCCAGTGAGTCAACTCTTCACATGAGGTGGCCAAAGTACTGGAGATCCAGCTTTAGCATCAGTCCTTCCAAAGAACACCCAGGACTGATCTCCTTCAGGATGGACTGGTTGGATCTCCTTGCAGTCCAAGGGACTCTCAAGAGTCTTCTCCAACACCACAGTTCAAAAGCATCAATTCTTTGGCGCTCAGCCTTCTTCACAGCCCAACTCTCACATCCATACATGACCACAGGAAAAACCATAGCCTTGACTAGATGGACTTTTGTTGGCAAAGTAATGTCTGCTTTTGAATATGCTATCTATGTTGGTCATAACTTTCCTTCCAAGGGGTAAGTGTCTTTTAATTTCATGGCTGCAGTCAATATCTGCAGTGATTTTGGAGCCCCAAAAAACAAAGTCTGACACTGTTTCCACTGTTTCCCCATCTATTTCAGGTAACATGAATGAGGATGAAACCTTGCTAACCGTAGTGGACAAGACACTTTTTTGAGGATCCACACACCAATAATAGCTGAGAATACACTTGCATCATTGGTTGGGAATTTCCCTTTACCTATAGGAACTGCTCACTTGGAGTTATCTCCCTTGCCCTCCATGGGAAAGGTGATGGCAATGACCTTTCCAATGATCTTCCCAATGAAGGCGATGGCTAAAGCAGAGTTACGGAGACTCCATTGCTGTATCTTCATCTGGAATAAGAATATCCTAGTTCCAGAACTCTAATAGGATTGACTGAGTCATCAATTGCAAACATTTTTGCTGTTCAGCTCCTCCCTTTGCTTAGACCTGCTTTCCTCATGACCTTATTGTTGTATCTCCCCAAAACTCTCCCCAGTGAACCTTCTTCAGTCTGAGCTTATTTCCAAGGTACACAATCTAAGACACACACAAAGCATGCAGAGCACAAATATTGAAAGAGTCCAATGTCACTGGTTGGATATCATAACTGCCCTGAACTGCACTCAGGTGTTTTGCAATATAAGACAAATAAAACTAAATGTATTTAAGCTTCTGCCATTTGAACTTCTATTTATTTTAGCAGAATCCAGTTCTAACTGGCAACTGTAGTCTCACGTGCTTGGAAAGTGGTCAAGGTCCTGTCAAACTTGGGAGTGTTAAGAATATAATGTTTTCCCTTATGTTATGAGGTTATGTAAATACAAAGAAGGTGAAAATGGCCCTCAGCTTTTCCTCCTCTCACTCTCCCCAAACCACTCTTATTCTATGGTTCAGCAATATGGAAGTACCTTTAAAACTCAGATTTTGCTTTATTCGTCTTTACCACAAGCTATTATTTCCATCTGAGAATATTTCTCTGAATCTTCCCCTGAAAGAGCTTCCCTAGTGGCTCAGACAGTAAAGAATTCTCCTGCAATGCAAAAGACCTTTGATCCTTGGGTCCAGAAGATCCCTCAGAGAAGGGAATGGTAACCCACTCCAGTATTCTTTCCTGGAGAATTCCATGGACAGAAGACCCTGGTGGGCTACAGTCCATGGGGTTGTAAAGAGTTGGACACTCCTGAATGACTAATCCTCTGAAAACATGTCATTCTTTACAACCCAGAACTGGCTCATTAGCATCATTCCCTGGATACTACACTTCTACTATCTTCCTGTGGCGGACATAGCTCCTTGCCTACACAATAACTATTATCCCTTCTATTTTGATGGTGTAGTTTTGAACTATGTTCACTTAGCTAAATTGGAACTAACTTCCCCAAATTTCTTTCTGTATGGTTTTGGATAAGGGTTAACCAGGAAATAACTTGTGTAAGATTTAAAAGGCAGAGGTGAAACAGCAGGCATTGTTTAAGCTCTGAAGTCTGCATAGAACACTGGTGCTGTTGTTCTCATGAGTGTTGTCTCTGCCTTTTTGGCCACCTTGCTAGCTTATGACTCCTGAAGCTCCACCAGACTGCCTCCTCCAGCTTCTCTGTGTTTTGGGCAAGGTGTATGCATCACTCCTTGGCAAAGAGCACTGACTTTTCCCATAGGCCACCCATGTCATTAAGGTTAGAGGCAGTGAGAGACATATGTAGGTTCCACTTTATTCTCATAGCTTGCAGGCTGCCCTCATGCTTAATTCACAGGCTTTGCTTTGTCATTGCAATGACCCATCTCACATCCACCTTTCTTGTCTGATGGCCAGGCTGGCTTTAGGCTCAGAACCAAAACTGGACATACAGGCAAAAGTCTACACACTTTATTGTCCTCAACTTCAAATGATCTAATGCTGCCAATAAATCTCTTATTCTATACAACATAGTGATTCTGTTATTGCATCATGATGGATACACTTAAGAACAAATTCCTATTTATTCAGTGTTAATATGATCAGCTACAAAACTAAATTACCCATACATTGCAGTAAGACTGGCTAATGATTTGTGAGTGCATACCACTGGATGAGGCTTCTGAGAAACTGAGGGTGAGTGTTCTTTTTGTTCTTTGACCTTCCTCTACTTCCCTTTTGGAATTCAGATATAAAGTTGGAGCTCCAGCAGCCATATTGCAACCTTGAAAAAGGAAGACAGAAACCAACATAGTGAAGCAGAAGGAAGGAGCCTGGGTTTCTTGTGTCTTCCTTCAGCTTATAACACAGCCCTGGCCAGTCAACTCTAGGCTTCTTTATGTGAAGGAAGAAATCTACAGTTTAATGAAACAACAATGAAAAAAACAAAAAAAAAAAACAAAAAAACACTGAGTTGTGAGTCTATAGTCACTATAAGGCTGCCCAGTGGACAATCCACAAGTCAGAGAACAATTATACCAAAGAAGCTCTCAAACTGTTGTGAAAGTTCTAGGCCCTGCAACAGGCTTCACAAGCTGGGGATCTGACAAAAAGACTGAGGATCTTCAGGAATCTGATTGGAAGTTCAGCAGGACTTTATTACAGAATTCCCACAGGACTGGGGAAATAGAAACTCTTGGAGGGCACACACACACACACACACACACACACACACACACAACATGTGTGCACCAGAACCCAGGAGAAAGGAGCAGGGACCCCACAAGAGACAGAGCCAGACTCATCTGTGAGTGTTTGGGAGACTCCAGCAGAGGCGTGGGTTGACAGTGGCCTGCCTCTGGTCAAGGGAAACTGACAGCAGCAGTCCCGGGAGGTGCAGCACGCTGGTATAAATTCTTTTGGAGGAGGTTGCCATTAGCCCTATCATAGTTTGGCCCCAGGCCAAACTACAGGGAGGGAACACAGCCCTACCTGTCAGCAGAAAATTATATTAAAGATTTACTGAACATGGTCTTGCCCACCAGAGCAAGACCCAGTTTTCCCCACAGCCAGTTCCTCCTACCAAGAAGCTTGCACAAACCTCTTATCCTCATACAACAGAGGGAAGACAGAATGAAAACCACAACCACAGAAAACTAACCAAAATGATCACATGGATTACAGCCTTGTGTAACTTAATGAAACTATGAGCCATGCTGCATAGGGACACCCAAGATAGATGGGTTATGGTGGAGAGTTCTGACAAAATATGGTCCACTGGAGAAGAGAATGGAAAACCACTTCATCATTCATTCTTTCAGAATCCCATCAGCAATTAAAAAAAAGGGAGGGCAGCAAAAAGATATGACACTGAAGAATGAACCCCTGAGGTTGGTATGTGTCCAATATGATACTGGAGGAGAGTGGAGAAATACCTCCACAAGGAATGAAGAGGCTGAGTCAAAGCGGAAGCAATGTGCAGTTGTGGATGCATCTGGTGGTAAAACTTAATCCAATACTGTAAAATACAATATTGCATAGGAACCTGGAATGTTAGGTTCATGAATAAAGGTAAATTTGAAGTGGTCAAACAGGAGATGAAATATCGACATTTTAGGAATTAGCAAATGAAAATGAATGGGAATGGGTGAATTTAATTCTGATGACCGTTATATCTACTAGTGTGGGCAAGAATCCCTAAGAAAAGTAGTCCCCCCAAAAAAAAAAAAAAGAGTTCAAAATGCAATACCTGGGTGCAATCTCAAAAACGACAAAATTATCTAAGTTGAAAAAATTATATTGTCTTATGCAGTTATCAATAAACATAGAGGAAATATTTAACATCATTATATTATAATGGGGGGCTTAAAGGATAAAAATTTTTAGACTTCATTTAAACTGGTAATATTTCAACAAAAATAGACCCTGAAAAGTTCAGTTCAGTTGAGTAAATCAGTCGTGTCCGACTCTCTGCGACCCCATGAATCGCAGCACCCCAGGCCTCCCTGTCCATTACCAACTCCCAGAGTTCACTCAGACTCACATCCATCGAGTCAGTGATGCCATCCAACAATCTCATCCGCTGTCGTCCCCTTCTCCTCCTGCCCCCAGTCCCTCCCAGCATCAAAGTCTTTTCCAGTGAGTCAACTCTTCGCATGAGGTGGCCAAAGTATTGGAGTTTGAGCTTTAGCATCATTACTTCCAAAGAAATCCCAGGGCTGATCTCCTTCAGAATGGACTGGTTGGATCTCCTTGCAGTCCAAGGGAATCTAAAGAGTCTTCTCCAACACCACAGTTCAAAAGCATCAATTCTTCGGAGCTCAGCTTTCTTCACAGTCCAACTCTCACATCCATACATGACCACTGGAAAAACCATAGCCTTGACTAGATGGACGTTTGTTGGCAAAGTAATGTCTCTGCTTTTCAGTACGCTGTCTAGGTTGGTCATAACTTTTCTTCCAAGGAGTAAGAGTCTTTTAATTTCATAGCTGCAGTCACCATCTATGTGTGTGTATGTGTGTGTGTGTGTGTGTATATATATATATATTACATATACATAACTTGTCAGAGTCTATTATATGATTAGAGTTCATTTCCAAGGAAAACTATTCAACATCACAGTAATCCAAGTCTATGTCCCAACCACTAATGCTGAAGAAGCTGAATGGTTCTATGAAGACCAATAAGATCTTCTAGAATTAACACCAAATAAAAGATGTCCTTTACTTCATAGGGGATTGGAATGCAAAAGTAGGAAGTCAAGAGATACCTAGAGTAACAGGCAAGTTTGACCTTGGACTATAAAATGAAGCAGGTCAAAAGCTAACAGAGTTTTGCCAAGAGAATGCATTGGTTATAGCAAATACCCTCTTCCAACAATACAAGAGATGACTCTACACATGGACATCACCAGATGGTCAATACCAAAATCAGACTGATTATATTCTTTGCAGCCAAAGATGCAGAAGCTCTATATAGTCAGCAAAAACAAAACTGGAACTGACTGTGGCCCAGATCATCAACCCCTCATTGCAAAATTCAGATTTAAATTGAAGAAAGTAGGGAAAACCACTAGGCCATTCAGGTATGATCCCTTAAGATTATACACTGGAAGTGACAGATAGATTCAAGGGATAAGATCTACTAGACAAAGTGCCTGAAGAACTATGGACAGAGGTTCATAACATTGTACATCAGGTTGTGATCAAAACCATCTGAAAGAAAAAGAAATGTAAAAAGGCAAAATGGTTGTCAGAGGAGGCCTCACAACTAGGAGAGAAAGAAGAGAAGTGAGAGGCAAAGGAGAAAAGGAAAGACATAGCCATCTGAATGTAGCGTTCCAAAGGATAGCAAGAGGAGACAAGAAAACCTTCTTAAGTGAACAATCCAAAGAAATAGAAGAAAACAATAGAATGGGACAAGCTAGAAATCTCTTCAAGACAATTAGAGATACCAAGGGAATATTTCATGCAAAGATGGGTCCAATAAAGGGCAAAAATGGTATGGAACTAACAGAGGCAGAAGATATTAAAAAGAGGTGACAAGACTACACAGAAGAGCTGTACAAAGAAGATCTTAATCACCAAAGAAGGCTAAGCATCAAAGAATTGATGCCTTTGAACTGTGGTGTTGGAGAAGTCTCTTGAAAGTCCCATGGACTACTAGATCAAACCAGTCGATCCTAAAGGAAATCAATCCTGAATATTCATGGGAAGAACTAATGCTGGCCACCTGATGTGAAGAGCTGACTCATTGGAAAAGACCCTGATGCTGGAAAAGATTGAAGGCAGGAGAAGGGGATGACAGAGGATAAGACTGTTGGATGGCATCATCAACATTGAGTTGGACATGAGTTTGAGCAAACTTTTGGAGATGGTGAAGCACAGGGAAGCCTGGAGTGCTGCATTTCATGGGGGTCACAGAGAGTTGGATATGACTTTGTAACTGAACAAAGACCTGGATAATCATATTGGTGTGATCACTCACTCAGAGCTAGATATCCTGGAGTATGAAGTCAAGTGGACATTGGGAAGCATTACTAGGAACAAATCTAGTGGAGGTAATAAAATTCCAGGTAAGTTATTTCAAATCCTAAAAGATGATGCTGTTAAACTGTTGCACTCAACATGCCAACAAATTTGGAAAACTCAGCAGTGACTACAAGACTAGAAAATGTCAGTTTCCATTTCAATCCCAAAGAAAGACAGTGCCAAAAAAATGTTCAAACTACCCCACAATTGCATTCATTTCACAGGCTAGCAAGGAACTGCTCAAAATCCTTCACACTAGCCTTCAGTAGTATGTGAACCAAGAACCTTCAGATATATAACCTGGATTTAGAAAAGGCAGAGGAACCAGAGATCAAATTGCCAACATCCATAATCACAGATAAAGCAGAGCAATTCCAGAAAAACAACTACTTCTGCTTCATTGACTACACTAATGCTTTTGACTGTGTGGATCACAAGAAACTGTGGAAAATTCTTAAAGAGATAGGGATACCAGAACACTTTACCTGCTCCCAGAAGCCTGCATGAGGTCAAAAAGCAACAGGTAGAGCCAGGCATTTAACCATGGAATGTTTCCAAATTGGGGAAGGAGTATGTCAAGGCTGTATATTGTCACCTTGTTTATTAAACTTATATGCAGAGCACATCACCCAAAATGCCAGGCTGAATGAAGCTCAAGCTGGCAGCAAAGTTGCAAGGAGAAATATCAATAACCTCAAATACAAAGATAACACCACTCTAATGGCAGAAGTGACTCATTGGAAAAGACACTGAAGCTGGGGAAGATTGAAGGCAGGAAGAGAAGGGGACAGCAGAGGATAAGATGGCTAGATGGCATCACCAACTTGATGGATATGAGTCTGAGCAAGCTCTGGGAGTTGGTGATGGACAGGGAAGCCTGGCATGCTGCAGTTCATTGGGTTGCAAAGAGTCAGACACGACTGAACTGAAGTGAATGGCAGAAAGCAAACAGGGACTAAAGAGCCTATTGGTAAGGTGAAAGATGAGAGTGAAAATTCTGGCTTAAAACTCAATATTCAGAAAACTAAGATCATAGAATCTGGTCCCATCACATCATGGCAAATAGATGGGAAAAAAATAGAAACAGTGATAGACTTTATTTTCTTGAGCTCCAAGATCACTATGAATAGTGACTGCAGCAGTGAAAGTAAGACAGTTGCTCCTTGGAAGAAAAGCTATGACAAACCTAGACAGTGTATTAAAAACAAAGACATCACTTTGCCAACAAAGGTGAACATAGTCAAAGCTATGGTCTTTCCAGCAGTCATGTATGGATTTGAGAGTTGGACCATAAAGAAGGCTGAGCATCAAAGAATTGATGCTTTCAAATTGTGGTACTGGAGAAGATTCTTGAGAGTTCCTTGGACAGCAAGGAAATTAAACCAGTCAATCCTAAAAGAAAGCAAACTGAATATTCACTGGAAGGACTGATGTTGAAGGGGATTCTCAAACTTTGGATACTTTGGCCACCTGATAGGAAGAGCCAACTCATTGGAAAAGACCCTGATGCTGAGAAAGATTGAGGGCAGCAGGAGAAAGGAATGACAGAGGAAAAGATGGTTTCATGGCATCACTGACTCAAAGGACATGAGTTTGAGCAAATCCAGGGAGATGATGAAGGACAGGGAAGCCTGGCATGCTGCACTCCATGGGGTTGCAAAGAGTCGGACATGACTGAGTGACTGAACATCAACACGTAGTAGGTATGCAGAAGTATCTCTTAACTATGACTGAGCTAAATATTGACAAGGTTATTAATTCCCCTTGAAGAAACTGAAGTCCACTGAAAGAGGAAGCAATTTGGAAATTTCATACTGATGCAGCCTATCATGAATCGTTTTCTTCCCCATTCATTTTTACTGTGTCTATCTTTCCTAAAAGAAGTCTAAAGTAGTTACATATCAGGTTTATTACATGAGCTTACCTTACTCTTTACATGAGTTCATCTTCCTCATCATCTGTACTCTTTCTTCAATGATGTTTCTGGGATTTTCAATATGTTACAGTCAAAGGTCATGTTCCCTTAAGTTGGGTCCCAGTGTCTTGGGAAAAACAAGATCTGGGTACAAGATAATTCTACAACTTAGCCACTATCAAGATAAAATAAGGGAAGGGAAACAAGGAAAACTTCATTCACTGGCCAAAAGACCAATAAATGGAAAACCCAGTGGGGATGGGAGGTAAAACTGTTACCAAATCCAAGATCGCACTGCTTTCCACAAAAGGACAATACATAGAGAGGCAAGTTCTTGGGGCCAAGAATAGTGACTTTATTTGGAAAACCAGCAGACAGAGAAGCTGGTGAATTCATGTCACAAAGAACCACCTTGTCCAGGTTTGGATGCTAGTTTCTATTATAGAACAGAGGAAAAGATATAAAGGTAAAATAAAAAAGGTGATAAATTGTTGCAAATGTTTCCCAGTTCCAGCTATACTCAGAAAGGATGTATTAAATTTTCTTTCCTGCAACCCTTCATAGGTGGGCCTAGTCAGAATGTTTCCTTTGAGCTAAACAAAGGCATTTAGCTTAACACTCAGACACCCTTAACAGGAGGGAGGGCCATTATATATACTTTAATCTATAAGCAACAAACCTCTAGTAATTAACTTGTAGCAAAAGCAATAGAACACAAAGGTAAAAGTAAAAGAAATGCATTCAATATGTTTTGTTCTATTATAAAACCTTCTGTCAGAGGCAGTGGCAGTTTATCTGTACACAAGAGCATTTCCAGTGGAACTCAGTCCAATTCTTCCCCTGCCTCCCACCCACTTGCTGCAACTAGTTTGATTTGCTCACAATGGAAGAATCGGCAGAACACTGGAGGGTTTCCAAGCCTGCACACTAAAGCAAGGTGACTCGCACTGAAACAGCAGATTTAAACAGGATCAAGAATCCGATAATATAATATCTAAAATATCCATAACACAGTAAAAAGTCATTGATCACACAAAGAACCAGGGAAATTGTGGCTTAAATGAAAAAGACAGTCAAGAGATACCACATTAAGATGAATTTGAGAAGTTGGGTATGTTTGCCAAAGATATTTGAGCAGCCATCATAGAAGTGGTTAAACAAAGTAGATAAGAACTCTTTTGGAGCAAATGGAAACAAAAAGAAGAGTTCAGCAAAGAAATAGAATTTAAGGGAAAAAGAGTCAAATAGACATTATAGAACTGAAAAATATAAAAGCCAATGTAAAGAACTTGCTGGAAGGGCTCAATAGGAGCATGCACATGACAGCAAGTACATATATGGCTTGAAACAGAATGTATTCAATCTGAACAAGAGAGCAAATTGACTAAAATGGACAATAACAATGAAAACAGAGCCTCAGTGACCTGAAAAACAATCATAAAAGGTCTAGAATCTATATTATAAATCTTTATCATAAACCTAGAAAGACTAGAGATGGTACACACAAAGATAAACTCAAATGGATTAAAGATATAAATGTAAGACTAGATACCATAAAATTCTTAGAGGAAAACGTAGACATGACACTCTTTGACATAAATCACAACAACATCTTTTTTGGATTGGTCTCCTAGAGTAATGGAAATAAAAACAAGAATAAACAAATGGGACCTAATAAAATGCAAAAGTATTTGCATAACAAAGGAAACCATAAACACAACTAAAAGGCAATTGGGAGAAAATATTTGCAGATGATCTGACTGACAAGGGATTAATCTTCAAAATATACAAATAGCTCATATATCTCAATATACTAAAAAAAAAAAAGAATAGAAGATCTAAATAGACATTTCTCAAAAGAAGATATACAGATGGCCAAAGTGCACATGAAAACATGCTCAACATTGCCAATTATTAGAGAAATGCAAATCAAAACTACAATGAGGTATCACCTCACACTGATCAGATGGCCATCATCAAAATATCTACAAATAATAAATGTTGGAGAGGATGTGGAGAAGAAGGAATCCTCCTGCACTGTTAGTGGGACTGTAAACTGGTACAGTCACTATGCAGAACAGCATGAAGTTCTCTTAAAAAAATAAATATAGAGCTACCATGTGATCCTCAAATCCCATTCCTGGGCATATATCCAGAGAAAAGCAAAATTCAAAAAGATACATGCACCCTAATGTTCATAGTGGCACAGTTTGCAATAACCAAGACATGGAGGCAATCTAAATGTCCTAAAGCAGATGAATGGATAAAGAAGTAGCATGTTTACGTTGGCTTCCCTGGTAGCTCAGCTGGTAAAAAATCTGCCTGCAATGCAGGAGACCCAAGTTCAATTCCTGGGCTGGGAAGATCCCCTGAAGAAGGGATAGGCTACCCACTATTCTTGGGCTTGGGCTTCCCTGGTGGCTCAGCTGGTAAAGAATCTGCCTGTAATGTGGGACACCTGGGTTGGATCCCTGGGTTGGGAAGATCCCCTGGAGGAGGGCATGGCAACCCACTCCAGTATTGTAACCTGGAGCATCACCATGGACAGAGGACGTGGCAGACTATAGTCCATGGGATCGCAAAGAGTCAGACATGACTGAGCAACTAAGCACAGCATAGTAACAACATGTCTATACAATTGAATATTACTCATCCATAAAAAAGAATGAAACAATGCCATTTGGAGCAGCATGGATGGATATAGACATTATCATATTAAGTAAACGAGACTTTGAAAGACAAATATTGTATCACTTATATGTAGAATCTAAAAAAAAAAAAGTGGCACAAATAAACTTATATACAAAACAAAAATAAGCCCACACATAGAAAACAAACTTACGATTACCAAAGGGGAAAGGGTGAAGGAGGGATAATTAGGAGGTGGGGATAAACATATACACACTATACTTAACTGGAATGGGTGAATTTAACTCAGATGACCATTATATCTACTACTGTGGGCAGGAATCCCTTAGAAGAAACGGAGTAGCCATCATGGTCAACAAAAGAGTCCAAAAGGCAGTACTTGGAAGCAATCTCAAAAATGATAGAATGATCTCTGTTCATTTCCAAGGGAAAACATTCAATATCACAGTAATCCAAGTCTATACCCAGCCAGTAATGCTGAAGAAGCAGAAGTTGAAAAGTTCTATGAAGACCTACAAGATCTTTTAGAACTAACACCCCCCAAAATATGTCCTTTTCATTATAGGGCACTGGAATGCAAAAGTAGGAAGTCAAGAAACACCTGGGGAAATAGGCAAATTTGGCCTTGGGATATGGAATGAAGCAGGGCAAAGGATAATAGAGTTTTGCCAAGAGAATGCACTGGTCATAGCAAACACCCTCTTCCAACAACACAAGGGAAGATGCTACACATGGACATCATCAGATGGTCGACACCAAAATCAGATTGATTGTATTCTTTGCAGCCAAAGATAGAGAAGCTCTATACAGTCAGCAAAAATAAGACTGGGACCTGACTGTGGCTCAGATCGTGAACTCCTGACTGCCAAATTCAGACTTAAATTGAAGAAAGTAGGGACAACCCTAGACCATTCAGATATGACCTACATCAAATTCCTTATAATTATACAGTGGAAGTGAGAAATAGATATAAAGGGCTAGATCGGATAGACAGAGTGCCTGATGAACTATGGAATGAGGTTCGTGACATTGGACAGGAGACAGGGATCAAGATCATCCCCATGGAAAAGAAATGCAAAAAAGCAAAATGGCTGTCTGGGGAGGCCTTACAAATAGCTGTGAAAAGAAGAGAATTGAAAAGCAAAGGAGAAAATAAAAGATATAAGCATCTGAATGCAGAGTTTCAAAGAATAGCAAGGACAGATAAGAAAGCCTTCCTCAGCAATCAATGCAAAGAAACAGAGGAAAACAACAGAATGGGAAAGATTAGAGATCTCTTCAAGAAAATTAGAGATACCAAGGGAATATTTCATGCAAAGATGGGCTCGATAAAGGACAGAAATGGTATGGACCTAACAGAAGCAGAAGATATTAAGAAGATGTGGCAAGAATACACAGAAGAACCGTACAAAAAATATCTTCATGACCCGGATAATCACAATGGTGTACTCACTCATCTAGAGCCATCTGGCTCTTCACATCCTGGAATGTGAAGTCAAGTGGGCCTTAGGAAGCATCACTACCAACAAAGCTAGTGGAGGTGATGGAATTCCAGTTGAGCTATTTCAAATCCTGAAAGATGATGCTGTGAAAGTGCTGCACTCAACATGCCAGCAAATTTGGAAAACTCAGCAGTGGCCACAGGACTGGAAAAGATCAGTTTTCATTCCAATCCCAAAGAAAGGCAATGCCAAAGAATGCTCAAGCTATCACACAATTGCATTCATCTCACACGCTAGTAAACTAATGCTAAAATTCTCCAGCCAGGCTTCACCTATACATGAACCGTGAACTTCCAGATGTTCAAGCTGGTTTTAGAAAAGGCAGAGGAACCAGAGATCATATTGCCAACATCTGCTGGATCATGGAAAAAGCAAGAGAGTTCCAGAAAAACATCTATTTCTGCTTTATTGACTATACCAAAGCCTTTGACTGTGTGGATCACAATAAACTGTGGAAAATTCCAAAAGAGATGGGAATGCCAGACCACCTGACCTGCCTCTGAGAAACCTAAATGCAGATTAAGAAGCAACAGTTAGAACTGGACATGGAACAATAGACTGATCCCAAATAGGAAAAGGAATATGTCAAGGCTGTATATTGTCACCCTGCTTATTTAACTTATATGCAGAGTACATCATGAGAAATGCTGGACTGGAAGAAGCACAAGCTGGAATCAAGATTGCCGAGAGAAATATCAATAACCTCACATATGCAGATGACACCACCCTTATGGCAGAAAGTGAAGAGGAACTCAAAAGCCTCTTGATGAAAGTGAAAGTGGACAGTGAAAAAGTTGGCTTAAAGCTCAACATTCAGAAAACGAAGATCATGGCATCTGGTTCCATCACTTCATGGCAAATAGATGGGGAAATACTGGAAACAGTGTCAGACTTTATTTTTGGGGGGGCTCCAAAATCACTGCAGATGGTGATTACAGCCATGAAATTAAAAGACGCTTACTCCTCGGAAGGAAAGTTATGACCAATATAGATAGCATATTCAGAAGCAAAGACATTACTTTGCCAACAAAGGTCCGTCTAGTCAAGGCTATTGTTTTTCCAGTGGTTATGTATGGATGTGAGAGTTGGACTGTGAAGAAAGCTGAGTGCCAAAGAATTAATGCTTTTTGAACTGTGGTGTTAGAGAAGACTCTTGAGAGTTCCTTGGACTGTAAGGAGATCCAACCAATCCATTCTAAAGGAGATCAGTCCTGGGTGTTCTTTGGAAGCACTGATGCTAAAGCTGAAACTCCAGTACTTTGGCCACCTCATGCAAAGAGTTGACTCATTGGAAAAGACTCTGATGCTGGGAAGGATTGGGGGCAGGAGGACAAGGGGATGCCAGAGGATGAGATGGCTGGATGGCATCACTGACTTGATGGAGGTGAGTTTGAGTGAACTCCGGGAGTTGGTGATGGACAGGGAGGCCTGGAATACTGCAATTCATAGGGTTGCAAAGAGTCAAACATGACTGAGTGACTGAACTGAACTGAACTGAACTGTGGTATTGGAGAAGATTCTTGAGAGTCCCTTGGACTACAAGGAGATCCAACTAGTCCATTGTAAAGATCAGTCCTGGGTGTCTTTGGAAGGACTGATGCTAAAGCTGAAACTCCTGTACTTTGGCCACCTCATGTGAAGAGCTGACTCATTGCAAAGACTCTGATGCTGGGAGGGATTGGGGGCAGGAGGAGAAGGGGATGACAGAGGATGAGATGGCTGGATGGCATCACCAACTCGATGGAGGTGAGTTTGAGTGAACTCCGGGAGTTGGTGATGGACAGGGAGGCCTAGCGTGCTGCAATTCATGGGGTTGCAAAGAGTCAGACATGACTGAGTGACTGAAGTGAACTGAATAACCTATAATGGAAAAGAAACTGAAATTTACAGTAAAGTTAGTATACTTTACTGTACACCTGAAACTAAACACAACATTGTATACTAATGATACTTCAATAAAAAGGAGAAAAAGAGAGTGGAGAAAGAATAAGTGATTAAAAATATATTTGGAGAAACAATGCTTTAAAATATCTTAAATTTGGAATAAGACAAACCCAAAGAATCAGAAACTTTCTCACACCCCAGGCAGGGTAAATCCTGGATCACGAAGATTCCCTGGAGAAGGAAGTGGGAACCCATTCCCGTATCTTTGACTGGGAATTCCCATGGACAGAGGATTCTGGTGGGCCCAATAGTCCGTAGGGTCACAAGAGTCCAACATGACTTACTGACTAAACCACCACCACCAAAGAACTTCATACCAAGACAAACTATATTTAAACTTCTAAAAAACTAAAGAAATTACCCTAAAACCTACCTGAGAGAAATGACATATTACTATAGAGGGACACCAATTTGAATAACAGCAGATTTCTTGTCAAATAGTATTGAGAACAGAAGGAAGTGGCATAATATTTTTCATGTGCTTTATGAGGTATTCTTTGATTTTCTTATATACTTAATTTTTTTTTGCATGAAAAATTAGTTATACTCATTCTACTTTATTTAAAGTAATATTATTCCTGGACTTGAACATTTTGTAAGTATAGCTTTGATTTCATACCAAGTGTTTTATATATAATGCACTCTTTTTACTTTTGCTATCACCTAAGTATTCTATAGCATGTTTTTATTTATTTATTTATTTTAATTTAATTTTATTTTTAAACTTTACAATATTGTATTGGTTTTGCCAAATTTCGAAATGAATCTGCCACAGGTATACATGTGTTCCCCATCCTGAACCCTCCTCCCACCTCCCTCCCCATACCATCCCTCTGGGTCGTCCCAGTGCACCAGCCCCAAGCATCCAGTATCGTGCGTCGAACCTGGACTGGCAACTTGTTTCATATATGATATTATACGTATTTCAATGCCATTCTCCCAAATCATCCCACCCTCTCCCTCTCCCACAGAGTCCAAAACACTGTTCTATACATCAGTGTCTCTTTTGCCGTCTCGTATACAGGGTTATTGTTACCATCTTTCTAAATTCCATATATATGCGTTAGCATAGAGTAAAGTAAGCCAGAAAGAAAAACACCAATATAGCATGTTTTTATTCTTCTTCACTTGAGTCTTTAAAAAGATCATTAAAATAATTGTTATTAATTTATGGTCTAGTTTATTTAGGTTTTACATATCCTTCAAGTACAAGATCAATTTTAATATAATATTGCAAGTGATTCATATACTTAATGAGCAAGTAAAATAATTTTGTTCCATAGAAAATGCCTGTCAGAGAATCAATCCGCACTTTTTAAACTTACGTGCTTACCTCTGGAAGGATGAATCACTCCAAAGAAACAATTTATTCTCACATACCATTATAATAAATGACTCAGGTCTAAAGTACCTGTATTACTTCAGTTCAGTTCAGTTCAGTTCACTCGCTCAGTCATGTCTGACTCTTTGTGACCCCATGAATTGCAGCATGCCAGTCCTCCCTGACCATCACCAACTCCCGTAGTTCACCCAAACACATGTCCATCGAGTTGGTGATGCCATCCAGCCATCTCATCCTCTGTCGTCCCCTTCTCCTCCTGCCCCCAATTCCTCCCAGCATCAGAGTTTTTTCCAATGAGTCAGCTCTTTGCATGAGGTGGCCAAAGTACTGGAATTTCAGCTTCAGCATCATTCCTTCCAAAGAAATCCCAGGGCTGATCTCCTTCAGAATGGACTGGTTGGATCTCTTTGCAGTCCAAGGGACTCTCAAGAGTCTTCTCCAACACCACAGTTCAAAAGCATCAATTCTTTGGTGCTCAGCTTTCTTCACAGTCCAACTCTCACATCCATACATGACCACAGGAAAAACCATAGCCTTGAATAGATGAACCTTTGTTGGCAAAGTAATGTCTCTGCTTTTGAATATGCTATCTAGGTTGGTCATAACTTTCCTACCAAGGAGTAAGCGTCTTTTAGGTAATGCTCAAAATTCTCCAAGCCAGGCTTTAGCAATACATGAAATGTGAACTTCCAGACATTCAAGCTGGTTTTAGAATAGGCAGAGAAAATGGAGATCCAATTGCCAACATCTGCTGGATCATTGAAAAAGCTAGAGAGTTCCAGAAAAACATCTATTTCTGCTTTATTGACTATGCCAAAGCCTTTGACTGGGTGGATCACAATAAACTGTGGAAAATTACGAAAGAGACAGGAATACCAGACCACCTGACCTGCCTCTTGAGAAACCTGTATGTAGGTAAGGAAGTAACAGTTAGAAGTGGACATGAAACAGCAGACTGGTTCCAAATAGGAAAAGGAGTATGTCAAGGCTGTATATTGTCACCCTGCTTATTTAACTTCTATGCAGAGTACATCATGAGAAACGCTGGGTTGGAGGAAGCACAAGCTGGAATCAAGATTGCTGGAATAAATATCAATAACCTCAGATATGCAGATGACACCACCCTTATGGCGGAAAGTGAAGAAGAACTAAAGAGCCTCTTGATGAAAGTGAAAGAACAGAGTAAAAAAGTTGGCTTAAAGCTCAACATTGGGAAAGCTAAGATCATGGCATCCAGTCCCATCACTTCATGTTATCAGAATAGTGGAGACTGATTATTGACATATGCAGAGATGCTGGTACTACCGTACATCTAAATTCTTGCTCTAAATTAGCATCTAGTAGTCGAGAAACACCTGAGGTAACAGGCAAATTTGGCCTTGGAATACGGAATGAAGCACGGCAAAGACTAATAGAATTTTGCCAAGAAAACACACTGGTCATAACAAACACCCTCTTCCAACAACACAAGAGAAGACTCTATATATGGACATCACCAGATGGTCACACTGAAATCAGATTGATTATATTTTTTGCAGGCAAAGATGCAGAAGCTCTATACAGTCAATAAAAACAAGACCAGGAGCTGACTGTGGCTCAGATCATGAACTCATTATTGCCAAATTCAGATTTAAATTGAAGAAAGTAGGGAAAACTACTAGACCACTCATGTATGACCTAAATAAAATACCTTATGATTATACAGTGGAAGTGAGAAATAGACTTAAGGGCCGAGATCTGATAGACCGAGTGCCTGCTGAATTATGGAATGAGGTTCATGACATTGTACAGGAGACAGAGATCAAGACCATCCCCATGGAAAAGAAATGCAAAAAAGCACAATGGCTGTCTGGGGAGGCCTTACAAAT
>NW_011494660.1:2284692-2285525 GCF_000754665.1 Bison bison bison | reverse complement strand
ATGGGAAAGATTAGAGATCTCTTCAAGAAAATTAGAGATACCAAGGGAATATTTCATGCAAAGATGGGCTCGATAAAGGACAGAAATGGTATGGACCTAACAGAAGCAGAAGATATTAAGAAGAGATGGCAAGATCACACAGAAGAACTGTACAAAAAAGATCTTCATGCCCCAGATAATCACGATGGTGTGATCACTCACCTAGAGCCAGACATCCTGGAATGTGAAGTCAAGTGGGCTTTAGAAAGCATCACTACAAACAAAGCTATTGGAGGTGATGGAATTCCAGTTGAGCTAGTTCAAATCCTGAAAGATGATGCTGTGAAAGTGCTGCACTCAACATGCCAGCAAATTTGGAAAACTCAGCAGTGGCCACAGGACTGGAAAAGGTCAGTTTTCATTCCAATCTCAGAGAAAGGCAATGCCAAGGAATGCTCAAACTACCACACAATTGCACTCATCTCACACGCTAGTAAAGTAATGCTCAAAATTCTCCAAGCCAGGCTTCAGCAATATGTGAACCATGAATTTCCAGATGGTTTTAGAAAAGGCAGAGGAACCAGAGATTAAATTGCCAACATCTGGTGGATCATGGAAAAAGCAAGAGAGTTCCAGAAAAACATCTATTTCTGCTTTATTGACTATGCCAAAACCTTTGCCTGTGTGGATCACAATAAATGTGGGAAATTCTGAAAGAGATAGGAATACCAGACCACCTGATCTTCCTCCTGAGAAATCTGTATGCAGGTCAGGAAGCAACAATTAGAACTGAACATGGAACAACAGACTGGTTCCAAATAGGAAAAGGAGTACATCAGGCTGTATATTGTCAC
>NW_011494660.1:2279598-2283869 GCF_000754665.1 Bison bison bison | reverse complement strand
TAGATGGCATCACTGACTCGATGGACGTGAGTCTGAGTGAACTCCAGGAGTTGGTGATGGACAGGGAGGCCTGGCATCCATGGGATTTTTTGGAAGAGCCTGGTAGGCTGCAGTCCATGGGGTCACTAGGAGTCGGACACGACTGAGTGACTTCACTTTCATTTTTCACTTTCATGCATTGGAGAAGGAAATGGCAACCCACTCCAGTTCTTGCCTGGAGAACCCCAGGGATGGGGGAGCCTGGTGGGCTGCCGTCTCTGGGGTCGCACAGAGTCAGACACGACTGACTCGACTTAGCAGCAGCAGCAGCAGAACACAGGTGTACAATACACATCAACAGATAAATTTAGATTCATTTTAAATTATACAAGATGATAAATTTAGTACTTGGCAGAGCAAAAATTCTAAGTCATGAGTTGATTAAGTATGGAGTTTATATTTTTTTTTCTGTCACAGACCTGTCTCCTGTGGATGAGAGAAAGAGAGGGAGGGATGGGGTAAAAGAGAAGCTTGGTTTTCCTGTTGTCATAGTGTTTAGGAATTACACGAGATGTTAGAGCAGCCAGCATAGAATTAGTGTTCAAGACATAGCAATTCTTCCTCTCCTTTCTGCTTTGGAGCCTTTTTCTAATTTCCTGTTGACAGGTGAAGGCCATCACCACTGAAAGGAATGGTGATCCAATAATACAGGTTTAGACCTGAACAGCAGTTTTAGAGCCTGATCAGGCTTTTCCTCTACCCTGAGCTCACATCTCTATCAGATTAATCTTCCTCCAGTTTTCTTCTCATAGTCCCTCTTCTTGCTCACAATCCTTCCATGGTTCCCTGTACCTGAGGATGGATGTTCCAGCTTGTTCACTTGCCATGTGAGAACTCTTTTCATTTGGTCAAGTCAACTTGCCTACTTTCCATCATCTTTTTTATTCAAATGTTATGCTTTTTCAGGAATGAAGACTCCAGCCTATGATTACTACATTAAATGTTCCTGTGTCATTGTCTTTGCTAATATAATACGTAGCAGACCCTGAAATTTTAACACTCCAAAGACTCACTTGACTTTGATTCTGCCAGGTATTAGAGGTACATTACTCATAACAGGAGCTGGACAAATGGATCTTGGATGAAGAATGTCTATTAGGAATGATTTAACTTTTAAAAAGATGACAATTGTACTGTTAACTCAAGCAGTTCTACTCAAAAATCTAAATACTAGACATTTGGATAATTAATGGAAACTTTTAATCTCTTCCACTGGTATTTAGTGGCAACCCCTGATTACCTTAACATGATGATAAAAATCTCTTTACTCCTACCTGGACCCTTTTCTCCATGTATTTACCTCATTCTGCTAATCCACTTCTATGAGTCCTTAGTGAACACTAATTTCATGACTATTGTCTTGGCATACTATCTAGTGAAAGATTACATTTTAACATATTTCACATTTTAACAGCTCATTATTAATAGTTCCATTAAAGCAATCCATGTTGGGTTTGGTGAACCTGAATTTTGAAGTTCCTATTTTTGCCATGGTTTCATCAAGTAGTATATGTATGTGAAGAGTGTACATAGTAAACAGAGTTTTCCAGTTTAGCTCATGATTAACATAAAACATCCAGCAACAACTTGTGTTCCTTTCTTGCTTATCCTTTCCAATCTGTAGCTAAGAACTCCCTTTTTGGGGACAGCACGCAGAAAGCTTGCTGACAAAATGAGTTGTGACTAGACCTAATGGCTAGGGACAGTTGATTTCTCGCTGTTTCTGTGGTGGGTGGTTGGCAAAGTAGTCAAAGTTGCTGTTCCAGTCAGTTTCCTAAATGTCTGAAGTTTCACCATATTCAACTAGTCAGTAAGATCTGTGGGAAATGTGTAACAATAGATTGAAGGCATCCAAATGACCCAATCAAAAAATGGGTCAAAGATCTAAATAGACATTTCTCCAAAGAAGACATACAGATGGCTAACAAACACATGAAAAGATGCTCAACATCACTCATTATCAGAGAAATGCAAATCAAAACCACTATGAAGTACCATTTCACGCCAGTCAGAATGGCTGCGATCCAAAAGTCTACAAGCAATAAATGCTGGAGAGGGTGTGGAGAAAAGGGAACCCTCTTACACTGTTGGTGGGAATGCAAACTAGTACAGCCACTATGGAGAACAGTGTGGAGATTCCTTAAAAAACTGGAAATAGAACTGCCTTATGATCCAGCAATCCCACTGCTGGGCATACACACTGAGGAAACCAGAAGGGAAAGAGACACGTGTACCCCAGTGTTCATCGCAGCACTGTTTATAATAGTCAGGACATGGAAGCACCCTAGATGTCCATCAGCAGATGAATGGATAAGAAAGCAGTGGTACATATACACAATGGAGTATTACTCAGCCATCAAAAAAAATACATTTGAATCAGTTCTAATGAGGTGGATGAAACTGGAGCCTATTATACAGAGTGAAGTAAGCCAGAAGGAAAAACACCAATACAGTATACTAACGCATATATATGGAATTTAGAAAGATGGTAACAATAACCTTGTGTATGAGACAGCAAAAGAGAAATTGATGTGTAGAACAGTCTTATGGACTCTGTTGGAGAGGGAGAGGGTGAAAAGATTTGGGAGAATGGCATTGAAACATGTATAATATCATGTATGAAATGAGTTGCCAGTCCAGGTTCGATGCACAATACTGGATGCTTGGGGCTAGTGCACTGGGACGACCCAGAGGGATGGTATGGGGAGGGAGGGGGGAGGAGGGTTCAGGATGGGGAACACAGGTATACCTGTGGCGGCATCATTTTGATATTTGGCAAAACTAACACAATTTCTAAAGTTTAAAAATAAAATAAAAAAAAAATAGACTGAAGGCATCCAAAATATGATGAGAAGAGAATACACTGAAGAATCCCATCACTGAGAGTGTAGACAGTAGTCTGAATGCTCTTAGTATGTTTTGTACCTTGCAAGTTTAGTTGTTAATTATATTGTTTGGTAATACTGCTTTAAAAAGTTTAATATAACCTTTCAGCATCAGTAAAGTCAAAATTTCACCAGTAAGTCAAAATTTTAAAATAAATGTTTAATAACAAAGTACTAAAATTAGTTTTTCAAGAATGTTAATAAACATGTACAAAATACAGATGTAATCTATTATGAGAGCTATAGTGTTATTAGTGAAAGTAAAAATCATTCAGTTGTGTCAGACTCTTTGCGATCCCTGGGCTATGGAGTCCATGGAATCCTCCAGGTCAGAATACTGGAGTGGGTAGACTTACCCTTCTCCAGGGGATCTTCCCAACCCAGGAATCGAACCCAGGTCTCCCACATAGCAGGCAGATTATTTACCTACTAAACTACCAGGAAGCCCATAGTGTTATTAAGAAACACTCAAAGCAGAGGATAGAAGTCTGAAGAAGATGCATAAATATTTATTTCAAAAGTCAGTTGTTATTTTAAGAAGATTGCACTCAAAAATAATGTTTTAGTAAATTATCTCCAGAAGGAACGTTTACTTATTACTCAGTAAAGCACAACTTTTCTTTTAGATCAATTGACTCATTTTCCAAAATAATATATTTTTCAGTTCAGTTCAGTCACTCAGTCATGTCCGACTCTTTGCGATCCCATGAATCACAGCATACCAGGCCTCCCTGTCCATCACCAAGTCCCGGAGTTCACTCAGACTCATGTGATCGAGTCAGTGATGCCATCCAGCCATCTCATCCTCTGTCGTCCCCTTCTCCCCCTGCCCCCAATCCCTCCCAGCATCAGAGTCTTTTCAATGAGTCAACTCTTGGCATGAGGTGGCCAAAGTACTGAAGTTTCAGCTTCAGCATCATTCCTTCCAATGAAATCCCAGGGCTGATCTCCTTCAGAATGGACTGCTTGGATCTCCTTGCAGTCCAAGGGACTCTCAAGAGTCTTCTCCAACACCACAGTTCAAAAGCATCAGTTCTTCAGAGCTCAGCTTTCTTCACAGTCCAACTCTCACATCCATATATGACCACTGGAAAAACCATAGCCTTGACTAGACGGACCTTTGTTGGCAAAGTAACGTCTCTGCTTTTGAATATGCTATCTAGGTTGGTCATAACTTGTCTTCCAAGGAATAAGTGTCTTTTCATTTCATAGCTGCAGTCACCATCTGCAGTGATTTTGGAGCCCAAACAAATAAAGTCTGACACTGTTTCCACTGTTTCCCCATCTATTTCCCATGAAGTGGTGGGACTGGATGCCATGATCTTCATTTTCTGAATGTTGAGCTTT
>NW_011494660.1:2267141-2279477 GCF_000754665.1 Bison bison bison | reverse complement strand
CTTTCTGCCATAAGGGTGGTGTCATCTGCATATCTGAGGTTATTGTTATTTCTCCCAGCAATCTTGATTTCAGAATATTTCTCACACACATGCTAAAAAGAGAAGTTGCTGAAAATGAATTGGCTCTGCTATAAGAAAAACTTCCATCAGTTAAATAATATGAAAAACAGAGGATTACTAACAAACAGACCTGTAACAAAAAAAGAAATCTAAATGAAAAAAAGATTTGAGCACTAGGATAATGACCCCACAGGGAAACAGAACTGTGGAAAAAGATAAAGAGCAATACATGAGGTATATATAGCAACAGTTAAAACTGGACATGGAGCAACAGACTGGTTCCAAATAGGAAAATGAGTTCATAAAGGCTGTATATTGTCACCCTGTTTATTTAACTTATATGCAGAGTACATCATGAGAAACGCTGGACTGGAAGAAACACAAGCTGGAATCAAGATTGCCAGGAGAAATATCAATAACCTCAGATATGCAGATGACACCACCCTTATGGCAGAAAGTGAAGAGGAATTCAAAAGCCTCTTGATGAAAGTTGAAAGTGGAGAGTGAAAAAGTTGGCTTAAAGTTCAACATTCAGAAAACAAAGATCATGGCATCCAGTCCCACCACTTCATGGGAAATAGATGGGGAAACAGTGGAAACAGTGTCAGGCTTTATTTTTCTGGGCTCCAAAATCACTGCAGATGGTGACTGCAGCCATGAAATTGAAAGACACTTACTCCTTGGAAGAAAATTTTCCTGTGGTCATGTATGGATGTGAGAGTTGTACTGTGAAGAAAGCTGAGCGCCGAAGAACTGATGCTTTTGAACTGTGGTGTTGGAGAAGACTCTTGAGAGTCCCTTGGACTGCAGGGAGATCCAACCAGTCCATTCTGAAGGAGATCAGCCCTAGGTGTTCTTTGGAAGGAATGATGCTAAAGCTGAAACTCCAGTACTTTGGCCACCTCATGTGAAGAGTTGACTCATTGGAAAAGACTCTGATGCTGGGAGGAATTGGGGGCAAGAGGAGAAGGGGACGACAGAGGGTGAGATGACTAGATGGCATCACTGACTCGATGGACATGACTCTGAGTGAACTCTGGGAGTTGGTGATGGACAGGGAGGCCTGGCGTGCTGCGATTCATGGGATCACAAAGAGTTGGACACGACTGAGCAACTTATCTGATCTGATCTGATGTAGAAAAAAAAAAAAAGTGTGTTTTGAGATTTTAGAACTATTGAAAAAAAAAGTAAAAGTACTATTTTTTCTTAGACTAAGTCAAAATAGCATGCCTTTAGAATATCTAGGGTAAATTCTGAATGAATAATGAAAGAATATATCAGTCATAAGTTAATAGAAAAATGCTATTGATAAAAATATCTAATTAATTTAGAAGGTAAACAGATAAAAGGGAACATTGAAAAGGTATTACAGAAAACAAATAGTAATACAGTAGATAAAAGACAAAATGAATCAATATTTATGTAAAATTGATTGTATATAAAACAGCATGCTTTTCAGGAATGATTAAAACTAAGAATTTTGATAATTGGACATTATTAATATAAAAAACCCAAAACTGTTGCTCTGCAAAAACTCACACAGATAGGATGAAAGACAAACTACAGACTGGCTGAAAACATTTGCAAACCACATATTCATCAAAGTACTACTATATATAATATAAAAGAATTCCAAACATTTAATAGGTTAGAAATTTAAAATTAAAATTAGAAAATAACCAAAGTCATGAACAGAAATTTCAACAAAGAGATATACAGATGGAAAGTAAGCACATGAAGTGATGTTTAGCATAAATATCCACCAAGGACATGCAAATTAAAATCACAGTGAGATATCAGTATAGACATATCAGAATAACTAAAGTAAAATTTTAAAAAATAGTGACAACATCAAATACTTTTTGGACAAGGGAAAACTGAATCCCTCCTGTACTGCTACTGGTAATATAATATGATCCATCATTCAAAAAAGCACACCACCACCACTTATGACAAATGTGACACTCCAGTGCAATATGTAAAAGTTATTATTTTTAACATACTGTTTTAATTGGCTACCACGTAGGAAAAATAATGTATCTTGGCCCCTACTTCCCAGTTTACATGAAAATCAATTTCAGGTGGATTGTTCATGTAAATATAGAAAGCAAAACTATTAAACTTTAAGAATACAACATAAAATATATCTTCATGGCTTGATCATAGGCAGATATTCTTAAATAGGGGATGCAAGTGCTAATATTTTAGAAAACTGCTGCCAACCACACTAAAATTGAGAACTTGCATTTATCAGAGGACATTGTTAAGTGTTAAAAGGCCAGTTCTTAGAGCAGAGATTATATATAATAAATACATCTAGCAATGGTCATTTGTCCAAAATATATAATACATAGTTTCACAGGGCAAAAGATAAGAGCAATCATTGAAAAGACCATAAAAAGTAATAAAAATGACAAAATCCATTGATCATCTGGGAAATGTAAATTAACACACAATAATTGCAGCTATATTGTTTGCAAATGAGGCTTCATTAACTTCTTAGTTTCTGTAGCCATGGATTTTTGAAATGAGAATTAGTTTTTCCTCCCATGAGAAGATAAAATTTCTACAAAATTGACATGGTTTCACACAAGACACCAGAAGGCCTTGAATCTGAAATGACCTTGTAACTTGCTTTGACCAGTAGAACGTGGAAGAAGTGTTGCTAGGACCTCCTAGGAATGTTGCAGCCACCATTCAAAGAAGCCCAGGCCAGCTGGACTTTATTCAGCTCCTGCATCACCAACTCCTGGAGTTTACTCAAACTCATGTCCATTGAGTTGGTGATGCCATCCAGCCATCTGTCGTCCCCTTCTCCTCCTCCGTCATACCCTTCTCCTCCTGCCCTCAATCTTTCCCAGCATCAGGGTCTTTTCCAATGAAAAGACCTTCGCATCAGGTGGCCAAAGAATTGGAGTTTCAGCTTTAACATCAGTCCTTCCAATGAACACCCAGGACTGATCTCCTTTAAGATGGACTGGTTGGATCTCCTTGCAGTCCAAGGGACTCTCAAGAGTCTTCTCCAACACCACAGTTCAAAAGTGTTTATTCTTTGGTGCTCAGCTTTCTTTGTAGTTCAACTCTCACATCGATACATGACCACTGGAAAAACCATAGCCTTGACTAGATAGACCTTTGTTGGCAAAGTAATGTCTCTGCTTTTTAATATGCTGTCTAGGTTGGTCATAGCTTTTCTTCCAAGGGGCAAGCATCTTTTAATTTCATGGCTGCAGTTACCATCTGCAGTGATTTTGGAGCCCAGAAAAATAAAATCTATCACTGTTTCCATTGTTTCCCCATCTATTTGCCATGAAATGATGGGACCAGATGCCGTGATCTTAGTTTGCTGAATGTTGAGTTTTAAGCCAACTTTTTCACTCTCCTCTTTCACTTTCATCAAGAGGCTATTCAGTTCTTCTTCACTTTCTGCCGTAAGGGTGGTGTCATCTGAATATCTGAGGTTATTGATATTTGTCCTGGCAATCTTGATTCCATCTTGTGCTTACTCCAGCCCAGGGTTTCTCATGATGTGTTCTTCATATAAGTTAAATAAGCAGGGTGGCAATGTACAGCCTTGATGTACACCTTTCCCAATTGTGAACCAGTCTGTTGTTCCATGTCCAGTTCTAACTGTTGCTTCCTGACTTGCATGCAGATTTCTCAGGAGGCAGGTCAGGTGATCTGGTAGTCCCATCTCTTTAAGAATTTTCCATGGTTTGTTGTGATCCACACGGTCAAAGGCTTTGGCATAATCAATAAAGCAGAAGTCGATTTTTTTTTTTTTCTGTAACTCTCTTGCTTTTTCAATGATCCAACAGATGCTGGAAATTTGGTCTCTGGTTCCTCTGCCTTTTCTAAATCCAGCTTGAACATCTGGAAGTTCATGGTTCACGTACCGTTGAAGCCTGGCTTGGAGAATTTTGAGCATTACTCAAATGGTTTGGGGTATGCTCTCCTTCTAACTCACTGGTTATTAACTGCTCAGATTTAGAGCTTTCATTGCAAATCTCTTGAGAATTCTGCATCTCCTCTGTGAGAACAGTGTCCCAACTCTTCCACTCACACACATTTTCTTGCAGTGTCAGGGTCATTAGGAGACCTGACCTGAAGGAATCCTCTGATGGTTTTTAAGCCAGGTGTTGTTGGTGTGGCCCATTTCCTCAGCTCGGAAGACCCACTTTCCAGCAGGGCCTGGAGGTTATAGTGCTGCTCTACATGTTGCCTGGTGATCTCCTGGGAGGCCTCCTCCCACCACATCCCATGGTGGCCTCACCATTTCCGTATGTGGGGCTGGCTCTGTATCTTGTCACCTCTAACTGCTCTCCCACTTTCACTCCTTACAAATTCTGGAGAAATCCCACCAGCACTTTGAACTCTCACTTAGCCTATGTGGAATCCTCTCTTTCCTCTGATTTTCTTTGCCATTTGGACCTTGATGAATTTACCTCTTTTTTATATTACTTAGTTTTATCTGTAGGTTTCCTATCTTACCAAGAATATTACATATTTTCTAGGTTTATGGCTGTGATTTGAGATGAACCCATTTCAACAAGATAATCACAATATTTAAAAAAATTGTATTTAGTGCTTCATGGACATCCAACATTATACTTGATTTACGAAAATTTCCCTTGTGCCAACTCCTACTGTGTTGAAGGTATTGGCTATGGATGAAAGAAGTGGTGAACACAGAGGCTCTATGACTTGCCTAGGATCTCTTGGCACGATGTGACAGAACTAAAATAGGTACTCTGGTCTAGAGAGCTTCTTCTTAGGCTGTGGCTATATCCAGTTCTGACAGGAAACCTAGCTGATTGTGGTGAATTCTTTTTTTTTTTTCCTCCCTGTGTTTATTTCTTTTTGTTTCTCAATACACCACAGCAATCATCAGTTTAGCATCATGTGTTGAAAACTTTTTAATCTCTGGATTTACATGACACCTATTCATAACTCAGATAAAGTGCAGTGATTTTTTTAAAACTCAGATAAAATACAGAGAATTGATCATCTCTTACAGAACTAATTTTTTTTTTTTAAAGCCAAATGTATACATGTACAGGTAATGCTGCATATTAAAGATGGGAGAATTTTAAAAATCTTATCTCATGGAGCCTACCTCAGACCACATTATGGTCTCCCTGGGTGCTGACTTGGAGGTGTCCACATATACGTGTTACTAAAATCTGGTCCCACTACTTGCTTGATAATCAAAAATAGATACCTGTGGGGCAAATATTGTTTGAAAGCAAAATTGCTTTTAATCAGGAAGCCAGCATCTTGGAAGAAGGTGAACTCAGTCTAGTTCAGTTCAGTAGCTCAGTCATGTCTGACTCTTTGCAACCCCATGGACTGCAGCACACCAGGCTTCCCTGTCCATTACCAACTCCCAGAGCTTTCTTTAACTAATGTCCAGCTAGTTGGTGATGTCATCCAACCATCTTATCCTTTGTCATCCCCTTCTCCTCCTGCCTTCAATTCTTTCCCAGGATCAAGGTGTTTTCCAATGAGTCAGTTCTTTGTATCAGGTGGCCAAAATATTGGAGTTTCAGCTTCAGCATCAGTCCTTCCAATGAATATTCAGGACTGATTTCCTTTAGGATTGGCTGGTTTGTTCCCCTTGCAGTCTGCACTGGTTCTAGGGCATGTGGGCTTCAGCAGTCACAGCATACAGCTCAGTAGTTGTGGCACATGGGCTTTGTTGCCCCATGGCATGTGGAATCTTCCCAGATCAGGGATTAAATATGTGTCCCCTGCATTGGCAGGTGGACTTTCTTCCACTTTACCACCGAGGAAGTCTGAGGTGAACTGAAATCCCCCAAAACTCTGAAGATTCTGCTTGGCCATGAAAGTCTTAAAGGGAAAACAGGAAGTAACCTTAGCTAATTATTGAGATAAGGGATTAAACTCACAGTCATCTCCCAGTGTTTGCAGGCTTGTTGACTTCTAGTGATCTTTCTTTAGATGCCATCTTGTTCACACAATTTGTTCACAAGGTACCTTGTTCACACAGTTTATTTGCAAGATGTCTACTTGCTTGGTTATCTGTTAATTACTTATTCTTCATTTCTACTTCTTTGATCAAGGAAAAAACCAACAAATTAGGCAAGGTACAGTGTGATCAAAAGATTTAAAAGTTGTGCTTGGGCTGGAGATGAGCAGAGCAGGGCCTGCTGTTTTAAGGTTGGTTACAATATAGATCTGCTAAAGTGACAAGACAAAAGGAGCTTTCTGCAGAGAGCTCTTTCATGCAAAAAAAAAAAAAAAATGCTGCTTACATCCACTTTACAAACGAAGGTGAGAACCACAGAGAAGGGGCCATTTTATGGTGATTAGAAACTACAGTGTCTCTGCCATCATTTCTTGGGGTGAAATATTTCAACATAAGACAGAAATAACTGTGGTCCCACAGAGATGCTGCAGAAACTTCTTCTTTTCTATTAATAGCTACTTTTAATGTTTTGCTTTCCTGGAGCATTTTCCTCCTGTACGGGGAGAACATTCTGCATGGAAAAAGCAGCTGCTAGTCAGATACTTAGGGCTTCACAGGTGGTGCTAGGGGTAAAGAATCTTCCAGCCAGTGCAGGAGACCTAAGAGATGTGGGTTCAATCCCGGGGAAAGGAAGATCCCCTGGAGGAGGCAATGGTACCCCACTCCACCATTCTTGCTGAGAGAAGCCTGGTGGGCTTCAGCCCATGGGGTAACAAAGAGACAGACACTCAAAAGAAGCTGAGTCTCAGGCTTCCTTCCTTCATCAAACATACAGTACACTGCAGTGGTTCAAACTCCGGGGGGAAAGCCTGAAAACAATATTGAAATTAACCTTCTTTTCTTCTTAATACGCTCTGCAGAAAATTCTGTGGGATTAGACAGACAACAAAACAGCATGTAAAATACACAATAAATGTTCAAGGTAGAACTTGAAGGTGAATTATGGAGGTCCCATAAAGGTATATATAAATCAGATCTGGCAAAAGGCAGAGATGAGTGGGCACCAGCCATTTGTGTCTCAGAGACTACATGAAAGACCAAGGCCTGTAGGAGACTGGGAACCCTGCTGTCATCATCTACTTTCCCGGTGAAGATATTCAGAACCTTTTTTCCAAGTGCAAGATAAAGCAGCAGCTACCAGTGCAGATTCCAGCAATGGAATGATTTGCTGGCTGTGTGATCAAGGTGCATCTCGTTACTGATCTTAATCTGTTTTTTACCTGGAATGTCTGGATGCTGATGGCACCTATGCTCTGGGGTTGTGGGAACAATTAGACAGGACAAGATGCAGTCTATTACAGCAAAGAGCCTGGTGTATTAGTGCCCAGTAAAGATTAACTATGATAGTGTTACTACCTGTGGGTATGACACAGTGAAGTTTTCCACACTGAATCTAAGTGACTTGCTGCTCTACCATACCAGAGATGCCATGGTTCCTCCAAGGGGTGTCTCCGTTTAAGGCCCAAAGGTCAATGTAAAAATAAAAGACAGGACACAGAGTCTGACCTCCTTGGTTAGCATTCTGAAGCAACCAAAAGCTCCCCTCCAACCCAAGCATATTTGCATCAGCATTCTTAAATTGCATGCTGTTTTCTGAAGATCATCATGATTCAAATTTTAATAATCTTGTTGAAAAACAAATCAAGAAATGAAAAGAAAAATGAGCTGGAGATATTGCATTTCTCTGGAAGGCTACCACTAATTAAGACATTGAAAGCAATTTTAACACCATTTCTCACCACCGTGACAAATCTGACAGGTTTACAAATTAGCATTCTGGGACTCTGGCACTGAATGTCCATGTTTTGTCAGATTCTGTGATGGATCACAAATGGGCTTGGTAATTGCCCCAAGTTGATACAATACCTTGCAAAAAGTAAAGCACATTCTCAGGTGATTGCAGGAAACTCACCTTTTCATTTGCATTAAAAACTATTGTTTTTGGCAGTTATGAGAATAAATGAATAACATTTTGTAAGGCTAAGTTACTAATTCTTCTTTAGATAAATTTCAGGTTCAAAAATGATTATATACCAGTCTCTGTGTTAGATATCCAAGCCATGTGGTCTACTTAGTAGGATCCTTCCAGGATATTTGGAACCCAAGATACAGATGGGAAATATTTCACAAAATGTGGGGTGACTCCAAATCAGCACTTTTCCAGCAAATAAGCTGCTCAGAATAATTTCTCATCTTATGCACGGCAGCTGCTACTGGGCTCGCTGAATCCCTGTCTCCCACAGGAGAGGAATAATTCAAGGGCAGTTCTGAAAGGTCACTTCTGCCAGGAAATTTTTGATAAATCAGCAGACATAAACCCTGGGTTAGGTTGTAATAGCTGTTTTCTTTTCTTTACCTTTCTTTTTGTTTTCTTCTCCTATGCATCCTCATCCCCTTCTTTTCTTCTTCTCAATATAAAGCTATCTTGTGTAGGTAGATTGCTGAGCAGGAAGAGAGATTCAAGTTGAATTTCTATAACATCCAGGGTTGAGCTTCAAAGGTTTTGAAGGTTGAGTTTCAAAATAATTTTAGATAGAGGATCCAAAAATAGAAGTATCCCCTTTGTAAATATTGTCCTTTTCCCATACGTAGAGCATTCTTCCTCTTTAGCCCAAGATAAAGACTTATAATCTTAGTACTGACATCCAGCATAATTGGATTCTAGCCATAAGTTGGGGAATTACATCCATTATCTTGTTTATATCCATCATTTACCAAGTAAATAGTTGTTGTTGTTGTTGTTGTTGTTTTTAGAAGAAAATAAAGAGGCTCAGAGGAGTTAAGTGACTGGTTCAAGGTGACACTGCTAGCAATAAATCAGCATTCAGCTCAAGCCTGTGTGCCTCTGGCCCATGACTTTACTCCTGTTCTGTTTCACTGTGGCTTGGTTACTATTATGGGGCTTCCCTGGTGGTGTGGCAATAAAGAATCTGCCTGCAATGCAGGAGACCTGGGTTTGATCCCTGGATCAGGAGGATCCCCTGAAGAAGGAAATGCAACCCACTCCAGCATTCCTGCCTGGGAAATCCCATGGACAGAGGACACTGATGGTTACTTTTATCTGCTAGTCTGTGGAAGACACAGATCATGTCTTTGCTCTGCTTCATAAATGCCTGTGCAGTGAACCTACAGCAGTTGCTCAACATGGGTTTATTGAAAGAATGAACAAATGAATAAGCAAATGAGTACATGAAGCTACTATTGCTCCAATCACTTGCTCAACATTTCTCAATTTAATATCTGCAATGAGCCAGGTCAGTGTTCCCAGAAGAACATCCTGAGACAGAGAGTCACATGCACTTGATTTGTTGAGAGAGTGATCTCAGGAGAAAGAAGATGAAGGAAGAAGGCTAGAACAAGGCATGGAGCTAAACAAAGATGTGGTCTCAGGTGGAGTCTGACTTCAGCCTGATCCCACAGGGAGTTCTGGAGTGGAGACTGGACCACAGAGTGCAATTAGAGAAGGAGCAGACTTTTCTCAGTCGGTCATTAGCTGTGAGCTGCCCATATGGGAGGGGACATAATCTCCCAATCAGACAGTTTCTATCAGCCAAGGGTGATTCTCTGGAGAAAAGGGCAGCAGGAGCTGGGGATGAGTACTCGAGGTGAAGAGGATTGGCAGGAGCCAACAGCACCTTTTTGGGCAGACATTATTAGAGTCTTATGGACGTTTCCCCAGAGAAACCTCCATCGGTGTACACTTCCAATACCTGCAGCCCACTCTGACATTGCCATTCAGGCCCACTGTAAGACCAACCTTCCTCAGGATGTCTCCCTGGACCACTCCACACAGGGATCTTTCCTTTTCAGAAGTCCTACAAGTGCTTTCCTGAACCAAATGCTTATACAGTTAATCATTGCCTTTAAATGCCTTGAGATTGTTATATATGCATATGATTATGTCTTTATTAAACCTGAAAATTCCTCCAAGGCATAGATTGTGGCATCAAATGCAATCCTTACCTTGATGCACTTGGCCATGTTAGATGTTGTCAGGGATGTAGTAGAAGGCATTGGTCCTGCGTAATAATGAATAATGATAGACTGAAAGTAATAAATAATAATGTACACTCTGTAGTGCCTTCTATTTGTCAGGCAGTGTGCTAAGCACTCAAGTATCATTTCACATAAACTCCACAAATTTCTGTCAAGTAGTCTATTATTAGGAATGCTAAGATAAGAGAAAAACCTGGATACAGAGTGACTTAATCAAGTTAGGGATTTTTTTTCATCCTGTATCTGGGAAATCTGAAGAGTATTCCTGACTTCTGTTTCAAGGCTCTCTGTAATTCTCTTGGACTTTTCTAAGTGCCTGTTACCCCATGCTCCCACAGTGACTAATGCTGCTCCCACAAGCATTCATTTGATTCAAGACAGGAAGGATAAGTTGTTGCTGGCTGCATCAGACAGAGTAAAACCCTTTCCAGGAGATGCAAGGAAACTTCTGCTTCCATGTTATGGCCAAAACCGTGCAATAGGGCTATCCTTTCATCAAGAAAGGCTGAAAAACTATGCATTTCTTTTTCTCAGATTCTTTCTCATCCCAGTGGGATGAACTGCAATAAGAGAGAACAAGAATTTGGAATGTCTATCAGGTCAACCAACAGACATTATCTGCTGCATGCAATTACTAAATTCATCTCCATTTCACAGAATAGGAAACTGATACAATGAAGTAATTATCCAAGAACTGGTAACTGTATATTTTTCACTTTTGACAACTATGCTGTATTACCTCTTTAGTTACTATATCTTAGAACGACATTTCTATCTCAAAAATGATAACTCCAGGATAAGGATAATTTAGAGCACTAGCTTAGAGCATTCATCATTAACAATAAAAACATCTAAACCCTGGGTTAATATCTATCTCCAGAAAAGACTGGCTGTGAGGGAGCTGGGTTTAGGTTGATAAGGAGAAGTTCTTATGATGTGAGTACAAAGAGGATGATGACCCCTGTTAAGCAGAGTGATGAAGCAGACACACATGTTGAATCCTCCATGCTTAATACAGAAGTCATCTAAAAAAGTCTACTTTTTTTTTTTTAACCTAGGAAAGACCACCACTATTTTTTGATCTCAGAATGCCAAGGTGTTTTATACATCCTCATTTTTGTAGTTCAAACCTTCCTGGGTGAGACAATTCATTTAATTTTTATGTTTTTGAATCTTTGTGCAAATAAGACACAGAATAAGGTTTCTTGGCAGAAGGTGTGGTATAAACGGAATTCAGGAAAGGTAGAGGTCATAGCCACCCACTTTTTAATTTACAGGTAGAACTGACTCCCAGGACACAAACAGAGACAATACCGTTGAGATGGTGTTAGGAAGGTGCTGGACATGGCACCTGAGTGTACTGGAGTTTGTTCATACTGATGCAACAGAGTCCATTGCTACTATTTCTTCCCAACTCTGTGTTCAGTGATATCACATTGATACTTAAAGTCATGTACAGTGGAAGTATCAATACTTATAGCACACATGCGGCAAACAACACAAACAAGGGATTTCCCCCCACCCCACCCCCTGTGAGAGCCAGTTTTTAAACATTCGCTAGCACATCAACTTCCTGATGTTCAAGATGATTTTGGAAAAGACAGAGGAACCAGAGATCAAATTGCCAACATCTGCTGGATCATGGAAAAAGCAAGAGAGTTCCAGAAAAACATCTATTTCTGCTTTATTGACTATGCCAAAGCCTTTGACTGTGTGGATCGCAATAAACTGTGGGAAATTCTGAAAGAGATAGGAATACCAGACCACCTGATCTGCCTCTTGAGAAATCTGTATGCAGATCAGGAAGCAACAATTAGAACTGGACATGGAACAACAGACTGGTTTCAAATAGGAAAAGGAGTACATCAAGGCTGTATATTGTCACCCTGCTTATTTAACTTATATGCAGAGTACCTCATGAGAAATGCTGGAAGAAACACAAGCTGAAATCAAGATTGCCGGGAGAAATATCAATAACCTCAGATACGCAGATGACACCACCCTTATGGCAGAAAGTGAAGAAGAACTAAAAAGCCTCTTGATAAAAGTGGAAGTGGAGAGTGAAAAAGTTGGCTTAAAGTTCAACATCCAGAAAATGAAGATCATGGAAGATCATGGCATCTGGTCCCATCACTTCATGGGAAATAGATGGGGAAACAGTGGAAACAGTGTCAGACTTTATTTTTTGGGGCTCCAAAATCACTGCAGATAGTGATTGCAGCCATGAAATTAAAAGATGCTTGCCCCTTGGAAGGAAAGTTATCACCAACCTAGATAGCATATTCAAAAGC
>NW_011494660.1:2223621-2267041 GCF_000754665.1 Bison bison bison | reverse complement strand
TGCTTGCCCCTTGGAAGGAAAGTTATCACCAACCTAGATAGCATATTCAAAAGCAGAGACATTACTTTGCCAACAAAGGTCCGTCTAGTCAAGGCTATGGTTTTTCCTGTGGTCATGTATGGATGTGAGAGTTGGACTGTGAAGAAGGCTGAGCGCCGAAGAATTGATGCTTTTGAACTGTGGTGTTGGAGAAGACTCTTGCGAGTCCCTTGGACTGCAAGGAGATCCAACCAGTCCATTCTGAAGGAGATCAGCCCTGGGATTTCTTTGGAGGGAATGAAGTTCAGCTGAAGCTGAAACTCCAGTACTTTGGCCACCTCATGCAAAGAGCTTACTCATTGGAAAAGACTGATGCTGGGAGGGATTGAGGGCAGGAGGAGAAGGGGACGCCAGAGGATGAGATGGCTGGATGGCATCACTGACTCGATGGACTTAAGTCTGAGTGAACTCTGGGAGTTTGTGATGGACAGGGAGGCCTGGTGTGCTGCGATTCATGGAGTCGCAAAGAGTCGGACACGACTGAGCGACTGAACTGAACTGAGCACACCAACTCATTAAACTCTTCAGACAAGTAAAATCACGTTCCAAGACCAAAAAAAAAAAAAAGGAAAAAAAAGAGGAAGGGGAACTGAATGAAACAATATCTAATTTGTCTAGGATTTGAGGAACTTCTCAGATGTGCAATCCCAACTGCTGACTGGACCACATTATTGATATGAAAGCGGTATCATGTTTCCATCAGAGGCCTAGGGCTCTGGGTAAGGGGTGCTTTTTGGGCGACTGGCTTGGATTCCTTTAATCAGCATTTGTTTCTTGCTTTACACACCTGTTATTAACTATTGTAAATCCAATGGCATGTGGTTATATTTATGATAAATTCTTTAAATAAAGGGGACACATTTAAATATTATCAAGTTCTTGAAGGCAAGCTTATCAACCAGTTCATCTTGCGTGGTGGAGCTCTACTCTCCCATTCATTATCCCTCTGATGCAATGACTTTTCACAAGCAATCAATAGCCAACCTGATAAATGGGAGGGCTCCTTAAAAACCCATTGCTTGATTGCTGAGACTGAATGTTTTATTCATTGACAGCTGTGATTTATCATTTAGTGGAGAGGAGGAAAATGTTTGTTCTAGCTGTTCTCACCAATGTTGCCCAGCAGTGGGGCTTTCTGTCTGCTTCCACAGAGCAGATTGACTTTCAGTTGGGGAACTGCAGCTATATTTAGAATGTCAGGTCATTAGCTATCTGCAAACAATCCAGATGCATTATCCTTCTCATTGTTCATAATTAAACTCCTCATCATGGGAACTGTAGTGCAGAGTCTTTGATCTCATATTCAGGTTCCAAAAACTATGATGTATTTCTATCCATGTGGAAATAGCTCCTGGCACTAAGGAAATAGTCCAGTTCCCTAATGACACAGTGATAGCTACCATCATTGAGGACCTACTATATGCTAGACATTAGATTAGGTCATTATTTGCATTTTATATTTTAAAATCTTTATAGTAACTATGAATGACTTTCATTATTGGTGCCCATCTGATTCTCTGCAGGGGTGCATGGTGACAATATCAGTCAGAGTTCAATATAAGGAGTAGAACCACTAGGAGTGATGAAGAGTAAGGGATTGATTACAGGGACTTGATCCTATGCCTTTGTGAAAGCAAGTTAGCAGCTTATGTGTGGCTATTTATTCTGCATCTGATGTTTTATGTCTGGTCAGCAGGGCTTCAGCAGGCAGTAGGTAAGGGAAGATGGGCATGCAGTAGAAGAAAGCAAAGACAAATGGAAACCTGCAAAAAGCAGTTGGATCCTATGGAAATGGCCTGGAAGCCGCTTTTGATGATGAAGGTGTCCTACAGAAAATCTGGTGCCATTATTTATGGAGCTACATATGAATCTGGTCCAAGTGTCCAAGGAGTTGAATGAGAAGACTTCAAAGGAGCTGGTGGAACTGTCAACCCAGTTGTGGCCACTGGAATGGAAGCAGCCTCAGGAGGAGAGTCATCAGGGACTGGGGAACTGGCTGCATCTTCATGTCAATGAGTGAGCCAGCAGACCTGCAGCAGCATTCAGGAGCTGCAACACATATTGTGCCTCTGAGGTGTAATTCTAGACTGGCTCCTACTGACTGCAGCTATTTGCCTGTGTGCTGGTTCTCTCTCCTGTGATGGCAGGTAACAAACCTTCTAACTCCCACTCTTCAAGAAAGCTCTTCTCTTACCAGGCCCCAGAAGCAATCTGGCCATAGGCACAAGGGACTCCAGGAGTGGCTCAGGAGCACAGACTTGGGAGCCCAAAGAGAGTTTAAATTTGACTTCAAGTCCTAATGATGATCTCAGGCTTGTTAACTCTGAGCCCAGTTACTTCAAGTGAAAAATAAGTTGGTCATCAGTACATCTCTGACTTGTGTAAGGATTTCATGAGAAAAGGTTGAGTGCAATATGTTGTAATACCCATCAACACATGCTGGCTCCTTTCTCTTTCCCCTGTATTCAGAATGACCTTGGGTCCTTATCCTGACACCATAACCTTGCCTCACTGCCTATTCTTGAAGAACAAGCAGTTCTGTTCCCCGTCTCACTGGTGCCCTGATTTGGAGCACAGTCCTCCCTATCCACAGGTCAGAGAATCCTGCCTGGTTGATGGAACCCTTTTTGGGGGGCTGCCTTCTTTGAACTCTTAGAGTCTTTCCACTGATCTCATCAGTGCCTTTGTTCTCTGGTGCATGGCTGAGAGCATGAGGAAGGAGAGTTTTCTGAGCCCTACGAGAACATGGCTTCCCTTTAAGAGTATTATGATGACATGTATGTGGATTCTGTTGAAGGAGAGGGTGAGGAAGATCTCAGTGGCACTGCTACAGACCCTTCAGTACTGCCCCTCTCTGCTGTCCCCACAGGTCTTTGTAGATGGTCAGACACCCTCTAGGCACCTGCAGTGGGCTCTGACCCTACCACAACCCCTCTTCAGCATGGGGTCCCTTTTCAAGGTCTAGATCATTTCAGTCTTCTCCACTGTTGGAGTTTTCCAGGCCAAGGCTATATGTCACCTGTGTTTATAAATGACAACTAATACTTGGGAATTTCCTAGTTTTAAAATATTTTCTCCAAATTTTCTTTACCCATAGATTTTAGACTTTCATACAGTGAGCCCAACTTGGATATCTTACTCTTCCCTTTGTTCACTCTTTGCTTCCTGAGAGCAGTTGCTCCCATCTCAGTTAACTTTGCCAGTATCCTGTTACACAAGTCATTCCAAATGTCACATTTTCTGTTCACTGACTTCCTGCAACCCTCTGAGTAATCTTTCTTTCTTTCTTTTTGTTCTCTGTAGTCAATCTATTTCTATTTTGGAACTGCAGAAAGACTTTGATATTGAGTTCCACAAACTGTTAGGAAAAAAAGTTACACATTGTCTGGTCATCTCCAGTTTTGTAGATGAGGGAATCAGGAATCAGAAAAACAATGGAAAAGTTGTCCTGGAAGAGAAAGCTTTTTTTGGTTGTTTGATTTTAAGTACTGTATCTTCTCTAACACATGGTATCATCAGACTTTTAAAATTTGTGTAAATCTGATATGATTACATAATTAGGCCTTGATGAAAACCTCAAAACGTTCCAAAGAGGAAAAGTCTCTTACAGTCTATTCTCCAACCATAGCAGAGGAAAACCAGAGATTCATTTCTAGAATGTGAATTCAAAAAACAGTCACTTGAAAATGTGACCTAAAGGCAAAATGTAAAAAATTTTCAGAAGAATATAAAACCTTCCAAAGTAATGATTAGTTTGTGTAAGAAATTAAAACAGCAAATTCATAGTATTTTGGAAATTATTGTAATAAAAAAACAATAAAGTTGAAAATACAACTAAAAAAAAAAAAGAAAAATAATGGGTTTGTCCCATTCTTGTGGTTAATGAGGTTCAGTAACAGATCTTTTCTCCCCTTAGTCAATTGACTCTAGTCAGAGGCTACATTAACCTACCTCCAATCTTAAACCAGTGCACTAGAGACTAAGCTCAAGGCCTCCCTCCAAGCACACCCCTTCTTACTTGCTTTATTCTCAGTAGATGCAAAACGAAGCAACCCCTTGAGTACCATGTACTCTCCCTTCCCAGGTTTATCTGTGATGTCCCTTGACACCTTTGATGATTTTAGGGAATCAGGGTGAATATCTGAAGTATAAGATATTTTTCCAGCATGATTCAGGCTTTCTTGCCCCTTTTCCTGTAACTCCCAATGGAGTGGTGTCCTCAAGACACAAAGAGCCAAGGAGGAGCAGAGATGGGCCAATTAGCATCTGGTTCCAAATGCCCTGTGTAGGGTCTTATCCAGGACTGGTTGGATCATGTGACTTAGACTTGTGTGGGGTTTCTTGCTTCCAGTATCCAAGTCTGTTCTCTGGTGGGCCCTAATCCCAAGAGATGACTGATGGTTCCACAGTGCTTCAGGTGGGAGGAAGTAAACTGAAGGCACAATGGCCAGCCTTGTTCCAAGGAAAAAGACACAGAACCAGGTCGGGAGGGGATTGGAGGGAGAGATAGAGAAGACAGGAGGAACAGGGAAAGAAGACTTGACCTCCCCATCTGTCCCCTAAGTTCATCTTTCAGACTTCTCTGGTGGTCCAGTGGTCAAGACTCCACGTGCTTCCACTGCAGAGGGCACAAGTTTGATTCCTTGTTGGGGAACTAAGATCCAGCATGCCTCAACGTGAAGCCAAATAAATAAGTCAAATTAAAAATGACATTTAATAGAAGTTCTTTTATTTTTTATTTTCTTTTATTTTATTTTTTTATGTGTACACCCATGGTGGATGCATGTTGATGTATGGCAAAACCAATACAATATTGTAAAGTAAAAAATAATAATAATAATATTTAAAAAAAATAGAAGTTATTTTAAAATGCTCCATGACAGTAGAAGATTCAAGTGTAAGTGGTCTACCAAAAATCTGAAAAGCAGAAAGAAATGAAGGGCAGAAAAGAGAGGACAATATAAAAAGATAAGAGAAGACAAAAAAGGAAAAGTAAGGGGAGAGAGCAGAGTAGATGGTAGAGAGGGCAGAGGGAGGGAGTGGAGGAGTGGAGGAGGGGAAAGTGGAAGAGCTCCTACCAGAGCCTGACAAACTGACAGTGCTGGTGGTGGAGATGTGCAGGGGCTGGGCCCCTCTGCAGGTGGGAGCATACTTTCTAGTGGAAACAGGGATTAGCTGCCGGCATTGTCATTTGCCTTCTATGGTCTACTCCTTGTGTGTAACACTGTCAGCCACCTCCTATTCTAGGATGTCGTACATCTCTGTGATCTCTACAACCAAAAGAGTGCCTGGAAGAGAGAAGATGCTCAGGTGGGAAAAGGAAAGAATGATGGATTTTGTTCAACATCTAAAGTAAAAGACTAACAACCACAGACCCAGATAGGTTAACTCTTTGCAGATAAAGCCTGATTGCACTCTCTGTTTGGCATCAAACCATAGCAGGTGGGATTCAAGGTCAATAAAAGGTCACCTCATTCTTCGCAAGACTGTTTCTTTAATAACACAGGAGAGAGCAACTGAGATTCACACCTGGAAAGGCCCCTCTAAAGGCTTCCTGGTAGTACAGGGGAAATGGCATGGGTTAGAAGCTGCTTTCTACATGGTTGACCCCCATCTCGATTCTTTAGCCAGAGAGACCAGCACAAGTCAGACTAGACCACCATCACACTGCTTGGCCCCAGCTGGGGCCATGCTTAGCATGTTTTTTCTTCATGCTTAGAAAAAACAAGGGATGAACTAATCTTAGTCCCAAGTTCTCCTTATCTTTGAAGTTCAGGGTTCAGGCTGCAGCCTCTGAACTTTTCTTGCTCCCTAAGATTCTTTCCCTTCATGTCCTTCAGGACCCCCTGACTCCACCCTCTCTCTTGGTATTTCACCTGGGTGTCCCTGGGTCATGCGTACTTTCTTGCAAAGTCTGCAAAGGGTCCTTATACTCCTCACCAGCTATCCCTGATCTGATTAATGGTTCAAGAGCCAAACTGCACTCTCTGTGGTAACCCCGCATTCTTACAAAGAGGAAGATTTTTAAAAATTTGTGTGAAGGAGACTGTCAGCATTACTATTTAGTTATACTGCTAATTAACCTTCAACTATTTGTATAGCACATAAGTAATAACACTGCTTATATATGCAAGAGAAGTCTGATCACTGCAATGTGCATGACAAAGAGATTATTTAAGTGAATGCCTTTAAAATGTACCAATTTAATAAATAGCAAAAATATCATTTGACGTTTATTTTTGTGGGCCACCATTATAGACCATCACATCTTGCTGCCAGTTGTGAGACTTTCTTCAAGCACAGCTACCCTGGATAATCTAACAAGTATATATGTCATACATATACATAGCATGTATCAATTTTTTCAAGCCTCACAACAACCCCTCCGAAGAAGGTAAATCCCTTTTACAAATGAATTTCTTAATACACAAATCAATTAAGCAGCTTGGAGCATATGGTGACTGAGTGACAAAGCTGACACAGCTATACTGTGATGTGCTCTGGAGTTCATGCTCTGCTCACTGGACTGGGCCCCTCTTTCCTATGCTATTGGTCAGTGTCTTTCCACTTACAATTAGTGTGAGTCTGTGTTCTCATCTACAGAGCTTCTGGAATGCCAGTCTCTGGATGGCACAGTGCTACTCTTAGGGTAATTAATTCTTCTTTCATTAGTTCATTCATACTACATAGACTAGGACAAGAAATATTTCAAAGAAAAACTTCAAAGTGACATTTGGGGATTTTCAAGGAAATTCTATATTCCACCACTTGATTTTGTATTTCTAAAATAATGTCTGTTAATGACTGCCTTTTGTTATGCTATCAATGTTTTTAGTGACCACTCCTTCCTATAAAACAAGGCATTCAGATTTCAAGCAAATTGGAGGGATATCTCACATTGAATAAGAAGAATGAAAAAGATGCTCAGACCTGCAAATTCAGGATACAGAATACAGAACCTGGATTCTAAAATATCCTGTTCTGCCTGTTGTGGTTACAAACAGAATCAGTACTTAGTGCGATGGGAGGCATCCTGTGAAGGTGAGTCATGTGAGAGAAGTGAGTTATTGATGCAGTGGTCATAACATCTCTCAACTACAATGGTTTCCTCTGTTAGCTTCCCAATAATTGAGTATTTCTAATTTAGTTAGTTCACAATTTGTACCCTTTCTGTGCACAAGATAAATTACTGCAAGCTTGAAAAGCAGAGAACCTGGAAACATATTGAGTATAAAGAGAGATTTGACAAAAATGCAGCCAGAATGGGGCTGGCTGGCCATGGTCAGGTCTAATCAACTTCTGTCACAAAGGGGCTGTTGTCTCTGACCTTGTGTGTGTGTTGCATTCCAGGCCACTATTCAGGCAGTCCTACACAATTTGTGTAGAAATAAATTAAATAAACAACTATCCAGGGAGCTTACTCCCTGAGCAGAAGAATACTGTTAACTTCAGTGTTTATGTGCTGGCCAAGAATTAAACCACTGCTACAGAGTACGTAGGGTTTGTAGGTTAGAAGAGTTTTTCAGTAAGAAAACTGAAGCTCAAAGAGGAAAATGAAGATTTGCTCAAATTCTCGAAGGTGGTTGTTGGTAGGGGCAGGACAGTTCAGGTCTCTTGATCAAATTCATTTTTCAATCCCTCTGTGACGCCCAACATCAATGTCAGGTAGCCTTCCTGGGTATAGGCTTCTTGTTTTTGATGTATGCAGTGAGCACCAAGATCTGCTTTTGGAGAAGTGGCTACCCACTACTCCAGAGGCTGCCCACCACTTCCCTGGGTCAGTGACTGCAGATGAGGTGAGCTTTCCTTAAAGAAACAGGTGGGTTGGAACTTCTCCCCATTTCATGAGTTTGATTAACTGGAACAAATCCCTCAAGCATCTTGATAAAATTATATACTCTTTCCACTAATTTCCAGCTATTATTAATTATTCCTAAAGTAGTTTTAGTATCAAAATATATTAGAACAGCTTTCAGTTCAGTTCAGTTCAGTTGCGCAGTCGTGTCCGACTCTTTGCAACCTCATGAATTGCAGCATGCCAGCCCTCCCTGTCCATCACCAACTCCCAGAGTTCACCCAAACCCATGTCCATTGAGTCGGTGATGCCATCCAAAAATCTTATCCTCTATTGGCCCCTTCTCCTCCTGCCCTCAATCTTTCCCAGCATCAGGGTCTTTTCAAATGAGTCGGCTCTTCCTATCAGGTGGCCAAAGTATTGGAGTTTCAGCTTCAACATCAGTCCTTCCAATGAACACCCAGGACTGATCTCCTTTAGGACGGACTGGCTGGATCTCCTTGCAGTCCAAGGGACTCTCAAGAGTCTTCTCCAACACCACAGTTCAAAAGCATCAATTCTTCGGCACTTAGCTTTTTTTATAGTGCAACTCTCACATCCATACATGACTACTGGAAAAACCATAGCCTTGACTAGATGGACCTCTGTTGACAAAATAATGTCTCCACTTTTTAATATCCTGTCTAGGTTTGTCATAACTTTCCTTCCAAGGAGTAAGCGTCTTTTAATTTCATGGCTACAATCACCGTCTGCAGTGATTTTGGAGCCCAGAAAAATAAAGTCAGCCACTGTTTCCATTGTTTCCCCATCTTTCTGCCAAGAAGTGATGGGACCAGATGCCATGATCTTAGTTTTCTGAATGTTGAGCTTTAAGCCAACTTTTTCACTCTCCTCTTTCACTTTCAACAAGAGGCTCTTTAGTTCTTCTTCCTTTTCTGCCATAAGGGTGGTATCATCTGCATATCTGAGGTTATTGGTATTTCTCCTGGTAATCTTGATTCCAGCTTGTGCTTCATCCAGTGAAGCACTTCATATGATGTACTCTGCATATAAGTTAAATAAGAACAGCTTTAACACACTTTAAATTCATCTCATGAAGTGAATCTGAATTGGGTTCTAGACCTTTGGAAAGGTGGCTACTAGAACTCCTCCTGGAAAAATTTTATTGCCTTTGTTCCCTCTTGGAGTGGTATGATGCCAGCTGTGCTAAGTTGCTTCAGTCATGTCTGATTCTTTTCAATCTTATAGAACATAGCCCACTAGGTTCCTTTGCCCATGGGATTCTCCAGGCAAGAATACTGGAGTGGACTGCATTCTCTTCTCCAGGAAATCATCCCCAGCCAGGGATCAAACCCATGTCTCTTACATCTGCTGCATTGACAGTTGGGTTCTTTACCACTAGCGCCAGCTAGGAAGCCTCATGTATGGGCAACAGTTTACTTCTAATTCTCCTGCCTGTTTTATCCTTATTCAGAGCAAAGAGAAAACCAGGAAACACTAAAACAAAAGTTTTGAAAACAAATCCATTTGATTCTGGATAGACAGATCATGCTGTAATAACTAACAACCACCAGACTTCAGTCTTACACAACAAAAGTTTATGTCTCATCCCCCTCATGGAAAGTCCATTCTAGAATATAGGCAGCTCTCTGGAGCTGCTTTTACTGCTTCATCCAGGAAGAGACACCTGTGCTTGATGCTCTTATTCCATTGACCAGACCTGTTCATGGCCCCACTTAGTGCACACTGCAAAGACCTGGGACTGTAGCCATTTGTGCGCTTGGTCAGGAAAGAGGCCTGTATACTGTGAGTGCTTAAGTCTGTATGAGTTTGAGTAAACTCCAGGAGTTGGTGATGGACAGGGAGGCCTGGCATGCTGTGATTCATGGGGTCGCAAAGAGTCAGACATGACTAAGTGACTGAACTGAACTAAACTGAAGCTTAAGTTCCCACCCTCAGACTCTGTTCCTACCCTTGCACAGTCTTTCTTGTGAAGGTTGCCTTATTCCAGCATCCTGAAAGTGCTGACCTTTGCCACAACTCTTATTTTCCACATCTGATGGGAAAACTGGTCTTGTCAACCTCACCTCTTTAATACCTTCAGTGTACATCTTTGTCTTTATTTCTAATAAGTCCTCATCATGGCTAGAAAGTGTCTCTATTAGTAATGTTCCATTCCAGTCTATTATCCATCTACAGTAAGGATAGTTCTTTAATATAAATCTGATTTTGTCATTCATCTTCTCAACAACCTTTAGGGAACACTTATAGTTTTAGGTTCCTTGTAAGGAAAGCTATGACAAACCTAGACAGTATATTAAAAAGCAGCACCATCACTTTGCCAAGAAACGTCTGTGTTATCAAAGCTGTGGTTTTTCCAGAAGTCATGTACGGATGTGAAAGTTAACCATAAAGAAGGGTGAATGTTTAAGAATTGATGCTTTTGAACTGGAGATTACTGGAGAAGATTCTTGAGAGTCCCTTGGACTGCAAGGAGATCAAACCAGTCAATCCTAAAGGAAATCAACCCTGAAGATTCATTGGAAGGACTATGCTGAAGCTGAAGCTCCAATACTTTGGCCACCAAATGTGAAGAGCCAACTTATTGGAAAAGACCCTAATGCTGGGAAATATTGAGGGCAGAAAGAGAAGGGGGCAACAGAGGATGAGATGGTTGAATGGCATCACCAACTCAGTTGACATAAGTTTGACAAAATTCTGGGAGATAGTGAAGAACTGGGAAGCCTGGTATATTGCAGTCCATGAGATCACAAAGAGTTGGACATGTCTTAGCAACTGAACAACAATAATAATAGATTCAAGCTTTGGTCCAAGCTCCCTAGAGGTTAGGCCTCCATGGCACTCCCTTTCATGGCCCATTCTCATTCTCCACCACACCACAGCCTGCCCTTTAGTCTGGGCACATGGGATGAATTGCCCATGTGCAATTCAAAGGTGTGAAAACCCTTTGAAAAACACAACGCCTTTGCACACATCTCCTCAATTTGCTAGAGTTCCTAATCCCTTCTCTACCTCATTCTTCAAAACCCACTTCACATATCAAACCTTTGTCTAGCTGCCAACCAGAAGGCATTTACCCTTTCTCTGTGATCCTTTTTTTGTTAGTCACTGTTATAAATTTGTCCAACTACATTTTAATCATTATTTCAAAGGCCTACTTTGATGAATCCAGGGAGACAACTTGAAGGCAGGGCTGTTATTTACAGCCATGTGTCTTACAGGACCAGGCAAACGAATTGCCACATGTCAGGAAATCAGTGAATGACTGTGGAATGAAAAACTCTGGAACACCATCTATCAAATGGAGCAAGATGTTTGAGTAATCACAGCCTCACGTGTCTGTATGTACCTGTGTGAATTGTTTATGAGAGCATCTATGTGTAATCAAATTTTTCTTAACTTTCTAAATCATTGTGAGGTGCCCATCTTGGTGAGGTATCTTTAGAACTGTGGTTATGGAATGAGAAAAGGCAATGGCCTTCAAACCTTGTGCTTATCTAGGGAGGAATTAGATAAAGGCCCTCCAAGAGAGGCCTTCCAAGAAATGCCCACAGTTCTGTTTCTGGGCAACTGGATCTCACTGGGACTGTAGATAAGAAATTTTTGTCAAGTTGAGAATTGTGTCATTCCACACTTGGACTTTAAGTCTCTGTCATTAGGCCTGGGAAAGTTGCTCTAATTTGATCTTGTCAAATTGCCTGAAGTCTCCACTGGACTAAGGTATGGCAAGAATAGATGACAGGAAAGCAGTGCTCCAGCCAAGCAGAAGGACAGGGAGTGAATTGGAGTCTTCTTTTGCCAGGAGCCTCCTACTATAATGCATGAGCAGTCACAGTTCTGCTCATGAGTCTCCTTTGACTGCTTCTTTCCTCCCACACTCCTCTCTCCATCCCCTTACTCTGAACTGTGGCATTTCCTCAAAATAGGGTGTACTATTCATGCCTTTCCTTGCCTGTCCTTCCTGACTTAGTGCCTCAGCTATTGATTCAAAGCCCCTCTCATGCCTGTCCCAGCCTGGTTACTTTTCTTTTTCTTTCCTCTGTGCCTGTCCCCCTAGTTCCTCCCCCATTTTTATACTGTCAGTAACACTACCTACGTTCATCTACCACTGGCCCAGAAGCCCTTCTCAGCCAGTTACCAGATCTGATTCATCTGTCTCTCACAACAAAATTCACAGCTCCCACAGAGCACTTGGTCAGCAGCCTCTTGTGAGAGAAGGAGAAGGGGTTGGGTGGGCAGCTTAGTGAATATGGGAGTGGGTATATGTCCACATGGGTGGATGAATGGTGGTAAGGGAGGGGGTGGGTAGCTTAGTATGTGGGGAGGGTGTGTTCATGAGTTAGGTAGATGGTGCATGAGTGCAGGGGTTAGGAGTGAGTACATGAGTGAGCTGGAGTGGGCAGTGAGCAAGCAGGCAAGTCAATGGGGGAGTGGGGGTGTCAGTGGGCATCTGAGTGATTCGGGGGTTGAATAGGTGGGTCAGATGTGGAGGGCAAGGATATAGTGGAGTGGAGTGGAGAAGAGAGCAACATGACAAAGCCAAAGTGGGAGCCAGAGCCCTCACTCTCAGCATCTATGCCCCCGACCCTCTCTCTGAATAATAGTTCCTGTCACTTCACACCCTCACTGTCCCCCAGTTTATTCAAATATGTGCCAAAGGTTCATTCAGAAGCAGAAGGTGCAGACCACGTGGAACCTCCTTCAGCCCAGAGACTGGTGTGGAGGAAGGCAGCTTCTGCTGGACCCTTCACCACAGTCCCTGGCAGAGAAGAGGTGACAAGGCTCAGGATGAACATCTCCTTTCTGGCAGAGCCCTCACATTCAGCTGTGGCACCAAGAGAGTCCTGTAGATGACAGGGTACATGCACTACACAGGCCCACTGATGTGACCATGGACGTGGCTTTTTGAGAGCAGAGGCGGTGTCCTATTCATCCATGAGTCCTCAGGACCCATCTCAAAGCTGACAGATGAGGGCTCAGAGACTAGGAAGTGAAGGGTTGAAGGGAGAGGACATCAAATGCACTGGAGAAAATAACTACCTCTCTGAAGTTAATGTTTACATTCACAAGCTGAGAGCCCTGAGAGGACCTAGCACTATATTACTTCTGGATTTGAAAAATAAATTGTAACTGAAAAACTGAGGGCATTAAAAGAATTATAGCAAGTTGGGTGGTGCTTGGAGTCTTAGTTCATAATCAGACTGAAATCACAAGCAATGTCAGTGGGTGAGAATGCTATTTCCCTAATGGTAGAACCTTAAGAAAAACACATTTTGAAAGTTAACAAGCAGGGAAGAGACAAAAAGAAACATGATTTGTTTAAAAAACACATGGAGAAAGAATTCTCAACAGATTCACAGCATTAGTAATTCTGATTGTCTGATATTTGTATGGCAAGGACAGCCCACCGACTGATTTATGAAATCTCATTAATGGACAGTTACAAATTTCATTGCTTTTATTAACTGCTTGAAGTGTTATTTACTTGATTGAATTACAGTTCTGGCCATCAACACTTTGAAATAACAGCCCAGTTAATTAACATGGCATTACCGTGGCAGTGCCATGACTATCCTTGGAGGATTATGTCAGCACCAAAGCACCCAGGGTGACGGATGCACCCGAGATAAGTGCCACCAGAACCAGCAGTATTGGAGTATCATTGCACACCTTACCTTATGGGGCTTCTCACCAATACATCTTCTATTCAGGGAATGAGAAGACCTCCTTCAGGGCTCTTAATGTCCCTTCAGTGGACCCCAAGTCTAAAACAGGAGGGATCCAACTTGATCTGATGTGTGCCAGGTGACCTAGGTAAGGTATCTCCTTGTAACTTTGTTACAGGAGGGTGCATGTTTCTGTCTATATTTACAAACGAGAAAATTAATGTTAAAGTGACTCACTGACATGCCCACATACTATAGCTGTTAAATGGTGGAGTGGAGCTAGACTCACATTACTCTGGCCCACAAGCCACCCGATCTGTCATCTTTCAGGAATTTTCTGAAGCATCAGAGTAGGAGGCTACATCAAAGGGTGTGAGTTTTCTATTTCCACAGTGTGGCAGTGCCGTGACCTCTGCCACCAGCCAAGTTGCCATGGAGGTCTGTGGGCATGTTTTGGATCACATATCAAACCATCAGACTCCTCACAAGAAAGCTCACCTCTGGTGCAGAGTGAAGTCATGAGTTGCCTGATAAGCTGAGCCTCTCTTTTGGTGAACAGCTTCTGCTACAGTCACTTTTAGATTTTTTTTTTTTTCCTTTTTACAAGAAATGCACAGTGTAATAACCATCTAGCTCCTTTATTTCTCAGTGGAGCTGTGTGTGTTCAGCACTGACCTCACTGGCCTTGCATTTGGCTGGAAGCAATGCTCTTATTAAATCAGAAACCAAAGAGGACCCCTGCCCCTTAACCCTGACCCCAAGACAAGCCTGAGGCTGGCCTCATCCTGACATCACCAATGAGTCTGGCATTTAAATGCCAACATCTCTCCAAAGATCTGTGATGAAAGCAGTAGGCCATGCACAACTTTTTATACTTCATTTCCCATTATAGGAAAAAAAAAGGGAAAATGTCAGAGGAAATTCAGTTCTGAAACCCAAGGCAAATTTCTCATTGGGCAGAGAGGGATACAGCCATGAGGTGACTTCAAGAGACATTGGAGCCCCTCCAAAGTCACCTCATGTCCTCAGACTGCTGGCTGCAATCTTGCCATCAAAGTGGCTGGCCACTGCTGAGTATCTGCTATGTGCCAAGGACTGTGCCTGAGCTTTTGCATGCTCTTTCTCTGTTCCTCTACCTCCTTATCTATCCTGAAAACCAGATGGAATAGCAAGTCTGAGAAAGATTGGCTTGGCAAAACGGGGAGAAGTCCAGATCCTGCCAGACATGTGGCTTTGGCATGGTGATATCCCCACTGTCCTGAGGTTGGTGGTCAGCCTGCAGCTTCAGAAATGAAGTTCAGTGAAGAGGGCCTTCATTCATTCAGTAAGTGTTTGTTGAGTACCCCTTTGGAAAGCTACTTGCTAAGTTCTTAGGATTTACTGGTGCATAATGGAGGAGTTTCTTCATAGAGTTTCTCTTCTGGTGGGGAATCTGAAGGCAAACAAAAATGGTGATTGCAGGCCACAGTGCTTGCTTGAAAACAACAGTATAGATGAGAAAGAGAGAAGGTGGGTGGGATGAAGGGGAACAGGTGCCATTAATCAGCTCCTGAAATGACACCCAGAGTATCAGTTAATTAATTCACTGGGAGAACAAAGTGCAAATAGGCCTAGACCCTGTGCTGTTACCAGTGTTTTCTCTGAGATAGATCAATGAACTCAAAACAGAGATGAGAAAGTGCTTGACCAGTTGGAACTTGAACAGATGAGTTCAGTGTAGAAATAGCATGTCCAACTACGGCATATCCACTGAGCCAGCCTGGTGTCTGTGTTACCAACTTGGGAATATTTGAAGGTCCTCTGGACCACACTGACCTTGGGACTCCTGCATTTGTCTTTTTGACTCTGCTTTTGTGACCCCTTGTACCTCTCTTCTGACTGACTTCACCTTTCTATAAGCCTCTTTACTTATTGTTTTCCTAGCTTGGCTTCTCAAGAAATCAGGGGCTGGAAAAACAAATTTGCATTAGGAACAAGAAGGTAGGAAAATGTCTCAGAGAAGAGAAAATCAAGGCAAGGATAAGTATGGGGCTAACTCTCATGAGTACAGGAATCCAGGGAAATTCCTGAAGAGGTCTATGAACACTTTCTCAACTCTTGACCCAACTTGGTAAAGGGTAGCCCAAGGTATTAATTCTGTGATGTTTCTAGGCTGTACAAGCATCAAGGCTAAGGTACACAGATGCCCCGGCTGTAACAACAGAAGAATTCCAAGGCATAAAGTAGTAGTAGTAGTAGTGAAAGTCTCTCAGTCATGTCCCACTCTTGCGACCCCATGGACTGTAGCCCACCAGGTTCCTCTGTCCATGGGATTCTCCAGGCAAGAATACTGGAGTGGGTTGCCATTTCCTTCTCCAGGGGATCTTCCCCACCCAGGAATTGAACCCATGTCTCCTGCACTGCAGGCAGATTCTTTACTGACTGAGCTAGGAGGGAATCCCTAAGGCATAAAGGGGGAGACCCAAAACACAGGTCGGAGGTAAGGCTCCATTCAGTAGCACCTGGTAAAGCAGCCTTAACAGTAGTGGCTGGAGTGAGATGAGACTTAGAGGACCTGAGTGGGGCACAAGAGATGCCCTGCACATATTAGTAAAATCCTTCATTTTTAAGTCAAAATATTGACTTAGAATTTGACCAATATCCTACTTTAACCAGTTACTCTTCAATTAGGTTTACTTGCTTGGCAGTTATTCCATGTCTTGAAGCTGACTTGGCCCATCCCTGCTTTTTACACACAAACTTAGCAGTTTATTTCTATTAGGCCAACCAGAGTCTCCAATTTATAAATGCCCCATTAAAACAGATAAATAAACATTTATAACAAGGCTCAGAAACAAGGAGTTTGCCTCAATTCACCACACCCATTGATGTTGAGAGAGGCCTTGAACATAGAGTTTGCTACATTTTGGCCACAGTATGCTGCCAAGAGGCCTGCTAAATTTTGAAAGTTTACATATTTTTATTTGGATTGCTTCAGTGAATTCTTTTCTTTTAAATCAACTTGTTTTCTTGTTTGTCTTAATAAACCTTTTAATGCTTCTTCATTGCCTGTAGAAGAGCTTGTGAACACCTTACATCACTTTCAAGATTCTCCAAGAACTACCCAAACAACATTCCCTTCCTAATAAACAGTCAATGGAATGACTGACATCTCTTAGACACTTTTAAGACTGTTATAGTCCCTGAGTTGACTATTTCTGGTACTTGGCATTCCCTCTACTTCTGTATCTCCTAAAATAATGAATGGGATTAGTCAGTGGGTGGAGGTTGAATGAATTTGAAAAGCATAATGGGAAAAGCCAAGGTTACTTGGAATATAATGTTAAATATGGAACCCTGCTGAAGTGAATGAGGGGGACTTTAGAAAAAGTCCTCAATTGTCTTAGGAAAAGCCAGAACTTGGGTGAAAAGACTGTTAATAGACATCTGTGTTTGGAGGACACTAGAAGTGAGGACTCAGAAGGAAGTAAGGGACATGTGATTGGAACTGAAGGAAGAACACTCTTGTTATGCAGTGGTTGCAGTCTTAGCAACACTGTACCTTGCACAATCTCAGAGATATTTAAAGAGTTAGGAGAATCGGTAAACTACTAGTGGTTTGAAGATGGATATGCAGTATGTTGGGGAATGCAGTTGGTCTAAAGAGTTGAAAAAAAAATCTCACCTGATTGCCACAGGCATGGGGTTCTATAGGTACAAGGAACTGAATTTTGCCAGAAAACCTAATCAACTTAGATAAGAACCCAGGCTGGTCAGCATCTTGTTTTCAGCCTTGTTAGACTCTAAGGAGAGGAACTAGGTGAATTCAACCTACAGGACTGTGTTGTTTTAAGTCCCTGAAAGTGAAAGTCACTCAGTCAAGTCTGTTTCTTTACAACCCCGTGGACTATACAGTCCACAGAATTCTCCAGGCCAGATTACTAGAGTTCCCTTCTCCAGAGTTTCTTCCCAACCCAGGATTGAACCCAGATCTCCCACATTGCAAGCAGATTCTTTACCAGGGGAGCCCAATTAAAAGTCAACTGATTGGCTAGGTTCTTGTCAGTTATCTCTGCAGCCTCGCAGGCAGCACAGTGCTTCTGCTCAGTCATGTCCAGTTCTTTGCGATCCCATGGACTGTAGCCTGCTAGGCTTCTCTGTCCATAGAATTTTCCAGGCAAGAATACTGGACTGGGTTGTCATTTCCTCCTCCAGGGGATCTTCCTGACCCAGTGACCATACCCGCATCTCCTGTCTCTTGCATTGCAGGAGGATTCTTTACCCACTGACCTATGGGGAAAGTCCCTGGTTTTTGGTAATTTGTTCCAGCAGCAATGGATAAACATTACACTAAAACAAATTGCACTTCTTAAATCTGTTCTGTGTATCTTTCTTGTTTTGGGACAATTCTCATCCACTGTCACATATGTTTCTTCTAACCCATTCTTCCTGTCTCCTCTTTTGTTCTCAAATTATATATGGAATTTAGAGAGATGGTAACGATAACCCTGTATGTGAAACAGCAAAAGAGACACAGATGTATAGAACAGACTTTTGGACTCTGTGGGAGAGGGAGAGGGTGGGATGATTTGGGAGAATGGCATTGAAACATGTATAATATCATATGTGAAACGAATTGCCGATCCAGGTTCAATGCATGATACAGGATGTTTGGGGCTGGTGCACTGGGATGACCCAGAGGGATGGGATGAGGAGGGAGGTGGGAGAGGGATTCAGGATGGGGAACACGTGTACACCCATGGCAGACTCATGTTGATGTATGGCAAAACCAATACAATATTGTAAAATAATTAGCCTCCAATTAAAATAAATTTATATTAAAAATGTATGCTAGATATTTTCACTGTGTTCTTTTGTTGTTGCTGTTTGTTTTAATGCATGTTTGTCTAGTTTTCCCCCTTATTCATATTTAGATAGGTAATGAGAGTTTATTCTACTAGCTTATCTTTCAGTTTAACAATCCTACTTTCAACTTTGTCCAACCTACTGAGTTCTTAATTGCATTTTTGTATCTCAGTTTTAGAAATTTCATTTGATTCGTTTGAGTATATTCTAGTCCTTTAATGAATTTACCCATCTTGCCATCTATTTTCTTGACCCTATTATTATGGTTACAGTTATATCTTGGTATATTTTCCATTGTTATATTCCTATTGTTGGATTTGTGGCTATTTTTTTTTTCTTCCATCCTTAAGTCTCCAAGGGATCTGCTGAGTCACCATTTTCTGCTTGACTTTCTCCTGGGCTGCTCCTCCTTTAACCCACAGTATTTAAACAGCATAACTTCCATGATGTTGAACTTAGAGACTTTTTAAAGATGTTAGACACTAAAGTGCAGGCTCCTTGGAAACCTTTTATTCCACCTTGCAGAGAAGGAAACAGCAGGACCTTTAGTCATAGAAGGATTTGATGGGCCAAGCCCAGAAGTAAAATGCACCATTTTTGTTCATAATCCATTGGATAAATGTGATCACCTCAACAACAAGGAAGGATGAAAAGTGTGGTCTATACTGGTGCCCAGAAAGAAAGAAGACAGAAAGCCTGGTGGTGTCATGGTCTAGACTTAGTAGGTATTTGGTGAGTCTAATAACAATGGAAATGTTTCAAGATAAACCAAATGATGTTTGAATATGACTTCAGGCTCAGTCATCCCTGTTCAATTCCTGAATGTGATTTATTTAAGAATTTCCTACAGCAAAATGATAAACAAAAATATAAAAAGATAAAGACATTCTGCTCATTCTTTTAGGAATTAAATGCTGCATTTATAATAGCAGTGAATTTTCTTGTCTGAAGTGCTAAGATAGTCCTTATGACTTAGAATTTACAATGTACTCTCTTAAAAATATCATTCCTGCACAAATTAATTCAACCATTCCTCAGGATATTCAGGTTCAATGAGCTGGAATATATGTTCACTGGGTATTGGATAACTCAAAAGTTTCATCTAACATAAGGCTAAAATGCTTTCATAACCAAGGAGAGTATGAACTTATTTCAAATTTTCATTATTGTTAAATTATGGTTTAAAGTATGGTTTAACTAAATGCATTTACCACCTCAGGACTTTTAATAAGTATTTGGGGAATGCAAGAAAAGCAAAATCAAAGTACCTTTTCTTGAAGGTATTGTACCATGGCTAATGTAACCTAAGTGAAGAAATGATGATGAAATAGTACAGCTGAAAAACATCAACATTTGGATCTGAATACAAAAATCATGCAAAGAGGGTTTATTATTAGTGATCAATTTTAGCTTTAGAGAAAAACTGAGCAGAAAATTTAGATAGTCTCATAGAGCTTCCTCTTCCTAGTTTCTACTATAATTAATGTCTTGCATTAGTGGGGTACATTTGTTATAACTGATGAATAGATAGTAATATATCATTAATTTGAATCTATAGCTTGCAGTAGGGTTCACTCTTCATATTTTAAAGCTAGATTGGCTTTGGAAAATGTGTAATGTCATGTATCCACAATTTATGAAATCATAAAGAACTGTTTTACTGCCCTAAAAATCCCCTGTGCTCTTTCTGTTCATTTCTCCCTCCTTCCCCCATAGAAGCCCTCTTGAACAAGAATTTTTCTTTTTTTAAAGTATCCCTGTAGTTTTGCCTTTTCAAGAATGCCATGTAGTTGATATTGAGAGGGTAAGAGGCAGGAAGGCCAGAGGTCTCCAAACAGAGGAAATAGGCTGCAAGTGTCAGACATTTTTCTCTCTCTCTTAAGCGGCAGAAGGAAACAAACTACAAGTGTTAAGATATTTTCCCCTTCTCTATACAAATTTAAAAAGAAATTTCTCTTAAAATTCTGCCTTGCCATGATGACACCTGGCTACACCTGAACTTAACTTTTCTCAAACCTTGAGCTAATTAACGTGTTTTTCTTGTAGAAATGTTTGTCTTAAGCTATGTTAACGAACTATGTATTTACTCTAGACTCTGTCTTCAAGTCAGTTTTCGCCTAAGACTAAGAACCGACTTGACAGTGGATAAGAAAGCTGTGGTACATATACACAATGGAATATTACTCAGCTATTAAAAAGAATGCATTTGAATCAGTTCTAATGAAACTGGAGCCTATTATACAGAGCAAAGTAAATCAGAAAGAAAAACACCAATATGGTATATTAAGACATATATAAGGAAGTTAGAACGATGGTAAATGATGACCCTATATGCGAGACAGTGAAAGAGACACAGATGTAAATGACAGACTTTTGGACTCTGCGGGAGAAGGCGAGGGTGGGATGATTTGAGAGAATAGCATTGAAACATGTATATTATCATATGTGAAACAGATCCCCAGTCCAGGTTCGATGCGTGATACAGGGTGCTCAGGGCCAGTGTACTGGGATGACCCTGAGGGATGAAATGAGGAGGGAGGTGGGAGGAGGGTTCAGGATGGGGAACACATGTACACCCATGGCTGATTCATGTCAATGTATGGCAAAAACCACCACAATATCGTAAAGTAGTTAGCCTCCAATTAAAATTAAAAAAAAAATCAATTTGACAAACCAACATGTTTTGCTTATGAAAATATTCTCTAAAGCTATGTTAATAAGACTTGCATTTGCTTGGAAACCTGCCTTTCTTCAAGATTCATGTCAATTGTTTTATGGCCTGGGATGACTCATCTGGTGCCAATGTTATCTCAAAACTACATGTTGTGGGTGAGGGGCCTGGTGCCAGTCTCTGAGTTTTGAGACATTTCCTTTCTCTAATTAGCACACTGCTAGTAGCTATATAACATCCAGCTAAAGACTAGCAGGGGGGCACTCTTTCTGCCCCCTTCTGATGTTTATGTCAGAAGCTTTTTCCATCTTTTTTATACTTTACTAAAACTATTACACAAAAGATCTGAGTGATAAAGCCTCATCACTGGCCCTGGATTGAATTCTTCTCCTCCAGAAGCCAAGAATCCTGGTGTCTTTCATGGTTCAGCAACAATCTTTTAGTATTAGAGCATGTAACCTTTTAAGTCTGACTTCTTTCACTTACCAATATTATCTAAGTTTCTCCCATGTCTTCTTGTTGCTTGATACCTCATTTCTTTATATTATTGAGTAACATTTCACTGTGTGGATGCACCACAGTTTGTTTATCCATTTACTTATTGGTGGACATTTTTGTTGCTATCAAGTTTTAGAATTATTATAAAAATCTGTTTGCAAGTTATTGTGTGAATATAGGCTTTCAACTCATTTAGCTATGTCAAAGAGTGCAATTACTGAATCATATGGCAAAACTATGTAACTTTTCAACTAACTGGAATGCTGTCTTCCAAAGTGGCTACATCATTATGTATATGTACCAACATCAAATAAGAGTTCTTATTGCTCACCAGCATTTGATGTTGATGGTGTTTTGAATTTAGGCCATTCTAGTAGATGTATCTCATTATAGTAGTATCTATGTTTAATTTGCATTTTTCTGATGCTTTCTTATGCTGATTTCCATCTGTTTATGTTCTTTGATGAGGCATCTGTTAAGGTCTTGGGCCCATTTTTTTAAATGGCTGTCTAATTTCTTATTGTTGCATTTTAAGTGCTCTTTGTATATTTTGGATGAGAGTCTTTCATTAGATATGAGTCTTTCAAACATTTTTTCCCAGTCTGTTGTTTGTTTTTCCATTCTCTTAACCACAGTTTCACAGATCATAAGTTTTTATTCTTACTGAAGTCCAGTTTATCAATTTTTTTTTCTTTCATGGACTCTATTTTTTATTGTATCTAAAAAATCATCACCAAACCTAAGCTCACTTAGATTCCCTCTTATATTATCTTCTAGGAATTTTATAGTTCTACTTACATTTAGGTCTGTGATCTATCTTGAGTAAATTTTTGTGAAAGGTGAAAAGTCAAACTCTACTTGAATTGTTTTTTTTTTTTTTGCACTTGAATATCCAGTTTCTACAGCACCATTTGCTAAAAGAATTTTATTTTCTCCATTGTATTGTCTTTGGTTCTTTCTCAAAGATCAGTTGACTATGTTCATGTGGCTCTATTTCTGTCTCTAGTCTCTGTCCCACTGTCCTTTTGATCTATCCTTTCACTAAGTGTTTCAATGAATTACCCTGTCTTAGTGACTGTTGTTTTACAGTAAGTTTTGAAGTCAGGTAGTGTCTACCACCCCCCAACTTTGTTCTTTGATTAGTGATTTTTTCTTTCTTTTATTTCTTTCTTTCTATGGGAGGGGATTAGAGTTTAATTTTGAATGTTATTTCCAGGCACATGCAAAATTACATTTATAGATGAAGTCCAGATGCCTGAGTATTTAAAGACATTTATAGTCTAGATTTTTTTTAAAACATCATCTATTACTACAGCCATACCTATCCACTCCCTGTTCCTCAAATTCCCCTCAAGCTCTCATAACCTTCATTTTGAGCACATTGTTCTGTCTGATTGGAATGCCCTTCTGTTTGTGTCCACCTGGATAAATCATCTGATCCCACTGAGTATGTCTCTGAGCCATTCCTATAAATGTGTGCTTTTTTAAAATATTTAATTATTTATTTAGCTGTGTGAGGTCTTAGTTGTGACATGTGAACTCTTAGTAACAGCATATGGGGTGTAATTTCCTGACCAAAGATTGAATCTGGGTCCCCTGCATTGGAAGATTGGAGTCTTATGCACTGGACCACCAAGGAAGTCCCTATAAATGTGTTTTCTGATCTTTCCTAGTCTGATGTGGTACTGCTCTCTATTTATTCTTCCATCACAGACACTGTATTCTAGAGTTACTTTTGGGGTACAATAATCTATCCTAGGATAGACCTTTCATCTTGATAAAAGGCCAACTAGAAATGTTTAAATAACACAAATCCAGGTTATGTTATGATAATCACTATAAAGAAAAAACAGGAAGATTCTAGTTCAAGATGGCAGAGTAGAAGGATGTGTGCTCATTTCCTCATGCAAGAGCACCAAAATCACAACTAGCTGTGGAACAGCCATCAACAGGAGGATGCTAGAACCCACCAGAAAAAATATTTCATATCCAAAGAGAAAGAAGAAGCTGCAATGAGATGGTAGGAGGAGCACAATCACAATAAAATCAAATCCCATGGCTGCCAAGTGGGCGACCCACAAACTGAAGGACAACAATACCAAAGAAGTTTTCTGACTGTTGTGAAGGTTCTGAACCCTGTGTCAGGCTTCCTAGCCTGGGAATTTGCCAAAGGGACTGGGAATCTGACCTTGAAGGCCAGCGGCATTTGATTATGGGAATTCCATAGGACTGAGAGAAACAGAGACTCCACTCTTGGAGGTCATAAACAAAATCTTTCATGCACCAAGACCCAGGAGAAAGGAGCAGTGACCCTACAGGAGCCTGAACCATACTTATTTGCTAGTGTTAGAGGCTCTCCTGTGGAGGCATGGGTCAGCAGGGGTTCACCACAGGGACTGGGGCACTGGCAGCAGCAGTCCTGGAAGCTCCCCTTGGCATAAGTCCTGTTGGAGGTCACCATTAACCTACCATGGAGCCCATAGAACCCAGAGCTGGGTTGCAACAAGTCAAACAACTAACTGGGAGGTAGTACAACCCCACCAATCAGCAGAAAATTGGATTAAAATTTTACTGAGCAAGGTCCTGCCCACCAGAACAAGATCCAGTTTTTCCCACCCAGCCCCTCCCATCAGAAAGATTACACAAGCCTTTAAGTCTCACCCACCAGAGGGCAGACAGAAGAAGCAAGAAGAAACACAATCTCACAGTGGCTAGAACAAAAACAATATTGCAGAAAGTTATCAGGATAAAAAATCAGATAGTTATGTGCCAGATGAAGGGACAAGATAAAACCCAGAAAAACTAAATGAAGTGAGATACGCAACTTTACAGAAAAAGAATTCAGAATAATGATAGTGAGGATGATCCAGGATCTCAGAGTCAGAATGGAGATTCAAGAAGTGTTTTCCAAAGACTTAGATGAACTAAAGAAAAAACAAACTGACATGAACAATGCACTAGAAGAAATCAATAGCAGTATAACTGAGGGAGAAAGAATAAGTGACCTGAAAGACAGAATGGTGGAAATCACTGCCACAGAACAGAAAATAGAAAAAATTTGAAGACAGCCTAAAAGACCTCTGGGACAACACTAAACACACATTGTAAGGGTACCAGAAGGAAAGGGGGCTTCTCTGGAGGCTCAGAGAGTAAAGAATCTGACTGCAATGCAAGAGACCCAGTTTGATCCCCAGGTCAGGAAGAACCTCTGGAGAGGGAAATGGCTACCTACACCACTATTCTTGCTTAGAGAATTCCACAGGCTGTGGAACCTGGCAGGCTACAGTCCATGGGATCACAAAGAGTCAAACATGACTGAGTGACTAACACAGAGAACGAGAAGAGAGAGAGAAAGGCCTAAAGAAAGTAGTTGAAGAGATAATAGCAAAAGCTTTCCTAACATGGGAAAGGAAATAGTCAACGAAGTCTAATCTGAAGAAGCTGAAGTTGAATGGTTCTATGAGGACTACAAGACCATCTAGAACTAATAACAACAACAACAAAAATCTCTTTTTCATGAAAGGGGACTGGAAAACAAAAAAAAAAAAAAAAAAGGAAGTCAAGAGACACCTACAGTAACAGGGAAGTATGGCCTTGGAGTACAAAATGCAGGGCAAAGGCAAGCAGAATTTTGCCCAGAGAAAGCACTGGTCCTAACAATCACCTTCTTCAAACAATGTAAGAGGGGACCCTACAAATGGACATCACCAGATGGTCAACACCAAAATTAGATGGAATGTATTCTGCCAGGGACCAGCCCCGGCTGATCCAGGGTATTCAAAGGAGAGATGGCCTAGGCGACTATTTATATGTTAATTAGAGATATAAAGAGTAATAGAATGAGGATAGCTCAGTAGGAAAATTCAGTGGAGAAAAGAGGCTGAGTAGCTTGGTTTACGCGGAAAATCAATATAACCCGTGACACCAGGTTAGCTCTGACCACGGAGGCCGCAGGCACCCTCTTGAATAGCGGAAGGTGCCCCACCTTAGACACCTTCTCAAGTGGGTCTTAGAAGCCCAGGCAAATAAATGGTCGCAGAGGATATCCATGCTCCAGATGGAGACTTCAGCCAGAATGTGAAAAGAAAGAATGACATGGGGAGACCAAGCGTTGGTGAGCAAGGCCCGTAGCTTTATTTTCAACAGGGGTTTTTATACCCTAAGTTACACGTAGAGGATAATAGGGGATGCAAAGTCAGCAGTCTTTGATTCTTATCAAAAACCAGGGTTTCTTTCCTGCAAATTTATCATATACAAATGGTTTAGGTGATTTACATCATCTTCTGGCCAGAAGGCCTATTAACATTTTATGACTCTTGACAAAGACTTATTAACCTTAAGACTTATTTTCTCTAAGAGTAATTATTTTAAGGTTTGGCGCCATCTTCTGAAGATAAAATTGCATTCCTATAGGGCGGATGTGTAATGGGTGTACAACAAAGGAAATAATTTATTACCTTAAGGGTCTAAAGTTACTAACACCAAGGCCACTACTTATTTTTTCTACATACCAACTATATTAATTAATACACATTCAAGAATACAATTCAGGGGATGTGAAAACTTGGCAACAAGCATTGGTTCATCAATGAAATCATTTACTAGTCTTATTCTGACAGTTTCTAACTCTCTGAGAGGCTCTAAGCTATTTGAATATCTTAAGCTTCCCATGCCTCTCGAGGCTGGGAGACTGTAAACAATCGTATGCATAGCTGTAGCTGTAGGAGTCCGGGTAAACTTGTCAGGCGAGTTAGAGAGCCATCTGAGGGGTTTGGATTTAAACACTCCTAATTGCCCAGGAACTTTATTAATTGGAGCTGTAAGTTAACTCTTTGATAGAGAGAGCGAGATGGTGGTGGGGGACAGCCCCCAGTAAAGTCAGAGGTGATAGCACAAAGCAATAAAGTAGGCAGACTCTGGTTTTTTGGGGGTAGATGCTCGAGAATATCCGGGGGGACTCCTGAGGCTCGATCCCGCCTTTGCATATGCCGAGCCTCCTTCCTCATGACCTTTGTCACGAGTGGAATGCCTCACCTGCTCCCAGCAGTATTCTTTGTAGTTTAAGATGAGGAAGCTCTATAAAGTCAGCAAAAACAAAACCAGAAGCTGACTGTGGCTCAGATCATGAACTCCTTATTGCCAAATTCAGACACAAATTGAAGAAAATAGGGAAAATCAATAGACCTTTCAGGTATGACCAAAATCAAATCCCTTACGATTGTACAGTAGGAGTGACAAATAGGCTCCAGGGATTAGATTTGATAGAGTGCCTGAAGAACTATGGACAGAGGTTCATGATACTGTACAGGAGATAGTGATCAAGACCATCCTCAAGAAAAAAATCCAAAAATGCAAAATTGTTGTCAGAGGAGGCCTTATATATAGCTGAGAAAGAAGAGAAGTGAAAAGCAAAGGAGAAAAGGAAAGATATACTCATTTGAATGCAGAGTTCCAAAGAATGGCAAGGAGAGATAAGAAGCCTTCCTCAGTGATCAATGTAAAGAAATAGAGGAAAATAATAGAATGAGAAAGACTAGAGATCTCTTCAAGAAAATCAGAGATACCAAGAGAATATTTCATGCAAAGATGGACACAAAAAAGAACAGAAAAGGTATGGACCCAACAGAAGCAGAAGATATTAAGAGACGTGGCAAAAATAGACAGAAAAACTATACAAAAAAGATGTTAATGACCAGATAACCATGATTGTATGATCACTCATTTAAAGCCAGACATACTGGAGTGCAAAGTCAAGTGAGCCTTAGGAAACATCACTACAAACAAAGCTAGTGAAGGTGATGGAATTTCAGATGAGATATTTAAAATCCGAAAAGATGATGCGGATTCATTTTGATATTTGGCAAAACTAATACAATTATGTAAAGTTTAAAAATAAAATAAAATTAGAAAAATTTAAAAAAAATGAAAAAAAAAATATGGGAGAAAAAAAACCCAGATGTTAGAAATTGAGAAATGTACTTTTAAATAATTCATGATCAAAATAAAACTGTAATGAAAAATAGAAAATATTAAAAACTGAACAATAGAAACACTGAAAAAATAAAAATAAATAAAAGATGATGCTGTTAAAAAGTTGCACTCAGTATGCCAGCAAATTTGGAAAACTCAGCGGTGGTCACAGGACTGGAAAAGGTCAGTTTTCATTTCAAACCCAAAGAGAGGCAATGCCAAAGAATGTCCAAATTACCACACAGTTGCACTCATCTAACAGTCTAGCAAAGTAATGCCCAAAATTCTCCAAGTGAGGCTTCAACAGGCGGGAGGAAAAGGGGACAACAGAGTATGACATGGTTGAATGGCATCAGCGACTCGATGGACATGAGTTTGAGCAAGCTCTGGGAGTTATTGTTGGATATGGAAGCCTGGCGTGCTGCATTCCATGGGGTCTCATAGAGTTGGACAAGACTGAGCGACTGAACTGACTGAAGTCAACTATACAGCAGTAAAATATATATATTAAAGAAAAAATGAAGGACCAAGGTAGAAACTAAAAGACAAAGGAGAGCCTACTTTAAGGAACAATTAAAGACATTTCTGAGTAGGATCCTTTTGTATTTACTGGAAAAATGGCCACACTGAAAATGCATCTCATGAAAAGTCTTGTATTCAGGGAGAAGAGATCTCCTTGCACTGAAGAGCAAGTATAGGTGGTGGTAGTGAACAAGGGGTGGGGCATGAGATGAGGCTGGACATGTAGTCAACACTAGGCAGAGCTTTAGATACCCTAGTATACAGGATCAATTTTATTCTAGGTCCAATGGGCCCAATGAAGGGCTTTATATAGGGCAGTGAAATTATCTGATTTATACTTAAACACTCATCAACTGCTGTATACTGAATTATATGAAAGCAGTACTAGGGTTTCCATGTAATTTATCACCCACTGGAACACTTTTCAGTGTGAAATGGGCATTATTAATAATTATGCTGAGTCAATAGAAACATACTGGGACATGTGGAAGCCCAAGCAATAATAGACACAAGGCAAAGCTAATAGTGGTTGCTAGATTCTGAATTAGGTGATGGCCTAATAAATAATAAATAAATATTAAAAAAAATGATTTCATGATATGTTTGGAGGTAGAATCAAAAGTGTTATTGCTGATATTGATCTAGAGGATGGAGAGTAATCAAGACCTTTAGTCCCTGATTTAATAACTATATGAACAGAATTTCCTGAATTGGGAAAGGAGTTTGGGGGAATATTTGTTTAGGATAAAGGCAGGGGAAAAGTATATATGTATTTTATAGTAAACCTCTAAACTCAGTTGTTGCTAAGATATTTGGTTGAGACAGTGGGTGGGACATTTTTATATGTGTATTCAGGAACTTAGAGGTGAATAATGAATAAGAGATATATGTCTGGGCATCATCAACAAGTAAATGCATTTGAATAAATACTAGTGGAAGTGGTCAGATATAAAGTGTGAAGAAAATGAATACAAAAGAGCATAGGTTCCCTATGAAACAGAAGTATAATATGGCAGAAGAGAAGAGAAATGTGAAGCTGAGAAGAAACAGCCTTTGAAATGTAAGATGATTCAGAAGACTATAGACATGGAATTCAATAGAGGAAAGTGTTTCATGAAGGATTTAACTCTGTAAAATAATGTTGATTGAAGTAGAGGGTATAAACACAAGGAAGTGTCTACTAAATTATGAGTCATTGTGATCTTAAGAACAGCACTTACTTTAAGTGGAGCCAGAAGAAACCTGGTTGGAAAATAATGAAGAATGAATTGCTGGCTTGAAAGAAAGGACAATTTGCTTAAATATCTATCTATCTATATCTCTAAATATAGATAGATAGATAGATAAATAGACAGACAGACAGATAGGTAGGTAGAGAGATATAACTTCAAGAAATTTGTCATAGAGGGAAAGAAATAATGAGAGGGAAGTTGTAGCTGGATGGGGGCATGAGGCTTAAGGAAAGTTAATTTTTTTCTTTTTCTTAAGATGGAAGTTAAAAGAATATATTTGTATTCTGATGGATATCTATTAGGGGAATTAAATGAATAGTCTTGTTTAGGCTTCAGAGACTAAGTAGGGCAGGCCTCTGACCTTGCTTCTAACCTGCCTGGACACTGCCCTGACTGGGAATGACCTGGAGTGACTGCCTACTGTGAATGCAAGACTTGCAGTACCATAGGTAAGATGTGGGGGAAATCTTGAGATTGTTGAGACACTGGAGGGTGCCTGGCCAACCAAGCCCCACCTTAGCTACATTCTAAGTTTTACACAACAAAACGAATAGTGTTAACGGGAAACCAGGCTTGCAATTTGGTCACAGATTGGTGATAATATCAGTTTTCATCCATTCCAGGGTTATAAGCGAGAACCCTGTATTGCAATTTTTGAAGTCTCACCAACCAACGGAGCGGATGCGCTGCTTGGGACACTTTCCTAACTGGGACTCCAGATGTGCTGTGATACAGGACTTCCCAGTGCTGATTCAGTCGGGATGTTGGTCAAAATCCAATATGGTGATGTATTCTCTGCTCTATTTCTCTTTTCTTTTAATGTTAGTATATTGAAAGTAAGCTAGATAATTCTCAAATAAATATTTGCATTATTTGTTTGTATATAACGAGTGGCTTATTTTGTTAACGAATCCTTTGTACCTGAGACAAAAGTGAAAAAGTGCAAGCGAAAGTCCCTCAGTAGTGTCCAACTCTTTGTGACCCCATGAACTATACAGTCTATGGAATTCTCCAGGCCAGAATACTGGAGTGGGTAGCCTTTCCCTTCTCCAGGGGATCTTCCCAGCCTGGGAATTGAACCAGGGTCTCCTGCATTACCGGTGGATTCTTTACCAACTGAGCTACCAGGGAAGCTATTAGGGAAAGAGAAACTTTCGGCAAAACAATACTCTCCTTTCAAATACCCACAGCAAACTATTTACTTGGTTGTCTTCTCTACTTTCTTTTAAAAGTGATTTATTACAAGGCTTCAAGGATCTACTAGACAGCCCAATACAAAACAGTCTTTCAGTGAACGGCACTGAATGAGGACTAGTGCCTGAAAGCAAAAGCACTTGTTAGTTGTTGTCTTTTTGATTAATAGCCACTCTGACAGGGGTGCGACAATATCCCATTGAGGTCTGGATTTGCATTTCGCTGATGATTAGTGAAATTGAGCATCTTTTCATGTGTTTCTTGACCATCTGTATGTATTATTTGGAAAAAATATCTATTTAGATGCTTTTCCCACTTTGTACTCAGATTGCTTTATTTTTTGATATTGAGCTTCTATTAGGTCTTCCGTTGTGGCTCAGACAGCAAAGAATCTGCATGCAATGCCAGAGACTTGAGTTTGATCCCCAGGTCAAGAAGATCCCCTGGAGAAGGGCATGGCTATCCATTCCAGCATTTTTGCCCGGAGAATATCCTGGACAGAGGAACCTGGTGGGCTACTGCCCACAGGATTGCTCTATATTTTGGAAATTGATCCCTTATTGGATGTATTATTTGCAAATATCTTCTCCCATTCACTATATGTCCCTTTTGTCTTGTTGATAGTTTCCTTCACTGTGTGAAAGAGAGCTTTTTAGTTTGATGTAGTTCATTATTTATTTTTGCTTTTGTTTCCTTTGTGCAAGGTGGCATATCCAAAAACATATTACTAAGGCCAATCAATGTCAATGAACACACAGCCTATGTTTTTCTCTGCATATGCTTTTTATGATCTTACATTTGTCTTCAACCATTTTAATGCATTTTTATTCACAACATGAAAATGAAGTCCAGTTTGATTTTTTTGCATATACTTGTCCTGTTTTCCCAACACTGTTTATTGAAGAGGTTCTTTTCCCCCATTTAATAGGCTTGCTACCTTTGTCATAGATTAATTGCCCGTATAAGTGCAGGCTCATTTTGGGCTTTGTATTCTGTTCCATTGATCTATGTACCTGCTTTTTCTTTTTGTCAGTACCATCCTGTTTGGATTACTGTAGCTTTGTATTATAGTTTGAAATTAGGGTGTGTGATACCTCTGATCTTGTTCTTCTTTCTCAAGATTGTTTTGGCTCTTTGGGGTCTTTTGCATTTCCATACAAATTTTTGAATTATTTGCTCTAGTTATGTGAAAATGCCATTGGTGTTTTAATAGATTGCATTAAATCTGTAGGTTGCCTTGAGTAGTATTATAATTTTAATAATATAAATTCTTCCAATCAAGAATATGGTATATCTTTCCTTGTGTCTGTGTCATCTTCAATTGCTTTATTCATTATCTCATAGATTTCTGAGTACAAGACTTTTACCTCCTGAGGTAGGCTTTTTCCTAGGTATGTACTCTTATTGATGCACTCATGAATGGGATTGTCTCATTAATTTTTCTTTCTGATAGTGCATTGTTAGTGCATAGAAATGCAACAGATTTCAGTATATTAACTTTGTATCCTACAAATTTACAGAATTCCTGATGAGATCTAGTAGTGGTGAGGTTTTTAGTATTTTCTATGTATAGTATCATGTCATCTGCAAACAGTGACAGTTTTACTTCTTCATTTCCAATTTCAGTTCCTTTTTAAATTCTTTTTCTTTATCTGACTTTTATGCTAGGGCTTCCAATACCATGCTGAACAAAAGTGGTAAAAGTGGGCATCCTTGTCTTGTTCCTCATCTTAGAGGAAATGCTTTCAACTTTTCACCATTGAATGTGACGTTAACTGTGAACTTATCATATATGGCTTTTAATGTGAGATATGTTCTCTCTCTACCCACTCTTTGTTGAGAGTTTTTATCACAAATGGATGTTTAATTTTGTCAAATGCTTTCTCTGCATCTATCAAGATGATCATATGATTTTTATTCTTCAATTGTTAATTTGATATAGCACATTGATTTGTGATTGTTGAGCCACAAATCATTGTATCTGTAGGGTATATGCCACTTGATGATCTATGATCCTTTGATATAGTGTTTAATATGGTTTGTTAATATTTTATTGAGGATTTTTACACCTATGTTCATCAATGATATTGGCCTATTGCTTTTTTCTTTCTTTTTTTAGTATCTTTGTCACTGTTGGATAAGGCTGAGTTATGAGGCTAGTGCAGGCCCACTGGTAGGTGGAGTGGAGTCCTGGGTCCCTGATAGACAGGGCCAGGTCCTGGGGTTGCTATGGGCTTAGAGAGTCTTACCACAACTGGCTTGCCAACTGGTGGAGCTGTTTCCCTGCTCAGATAGTCGTTTGGCCTGAGATACCCCAGTACTGGTGGTAAAAGGCCAGTGGTAAAACAGGTCACAGCACTAAAAAACTAGAGGGAGGATTCCAAAATGGCACCAGCACCAGTGTCCTTGTAGTAAAATGAGCTCCTTAGTATGACTGCCACCAGTATCCATGTCCCCAGTGTGTGCTGCAAGTGAAGCCTGACTCTCCCAGAGGCTCTCCAAGATTAGCAGGTGGGGCTGAACAGGTCCCATTCAAATTACTGTTGCTGCCTTGGGTCCCAAAGCATGTGAAGCTTTTTGTGCACACTTTACTAGTTTTCAAAGCTGAACATTTTGGGGGTTCATCTTCCTGGTGCAGAGCCCCCAGGCTGGAGAAGTTAATGTGAAGCTCAGATCTCTTGCTCCTTGAAGAAAACTTCTGTAGTTGCAAATTCTATTTCCATTTGTAGGTCAACTGCCTGGGAGTATGGATCTTGACTGCACTATGTTTCCACCCCTCCCATCCATCTCATTATGGCTCCTTTTTTATATCTTCGGTTGTAGAAGATCTTCCCTAGTAGATTCTGGTCTTCACCATCAATGGTTGTTCTATAAATAGTTGTAGTTTTAGTGCATCCAAGGGAGGAGGTGAACTCAGGGTCTTCCTACTCTGCTATCTTAGCCACCAATCTTCTCTTTTATACTTTAAATCATATATAGATTATTTATAATACCAAATACAAGGTAAATGTATAAATAGTTGTCAACATGTGATAAATTCAATTAAAATTAATTTAAAATTTATTTAAACTAATTGTAATTTAAAAAATATTAAATCCATTGTTAATTGAATCCCCAGATGTGAAACCTAAAGATATGGAGGGCCTACTGCATGGCAACCCACTCCAGTGTTTTCACCAGGAAAATCTCATGGACAGAGGAACCTGGCACTTACAAGTGCTGCTGCTGCTGCTAAGTCACTTCAGTCGTGTCCGACTCTGTGTGACCCCATAGACGGCAGCCCACCAGGCTCCCCCGTCCCTGGGATTCTCCAGGCAAGAACACTCAAGTTGGTTGCCATTTCCTTCTCCAATGCACGAAAGTGAAAAGTGAAGGTGAAGTCGCTCAGTGGTGCATAGGATCACAAAAAGTCAGACATGACTGAAGTGACTTAGCAAACATGCACTGCAAATATAATTTTTATTCACTTATACCAGAAGCATACTAAAATAAAGTTGTAAAAGGTATTCCAGCTTTTCTGAAGAAATAGAACAAGTGATGACTTCGTCAGTGAGGAAAACCGTGTACTTCTGTACAAACACATCTTTTTCCCTGAAAAGAGTTAGGGTCAGAAATAAGGGCAGTCCTTGACAGGTGGAAGCAGAAAATGCTTTTGTTTTAAAGTAAGAAGAATCAGGGTTGTGTTTTGATCAAGCATAAAGATGAGTTTATCTTGACTTTCTTTTTTAGCAAGCAGGAGCTCCATTAAGGAAATTCCTGATAGAGTGAGCATGGGTTCTCCCTTCAGCTCTGACCCCAATCATAGTGGATTGTGACCCCGTCTAAGAGGAATGATAAGCAAGCAGTCTTAGTTGGGGGTGTCAGAGTGTGTCCCAGGCTGACAAAGCAACGGTAGACTATGGCTTTTCTCCCCAGTTCATGGATGCCATAGATCAGATCTTAGCTCCTACATTTTTTTTTTTTTCTGGCCTTCCTAACTTGCAGCAACTTTCCTCTTTGTAGCTAAAACAAAAGTAATGACTTTAATCTTAATTTTAAGATTTTAAGCTTGAAAGGAAAAGCTTAATTTTAAGCCTTAAGAGAAATGCAGTTCATTAGTAATAAATGTAGTGCAATTAGGTTATGGTATGTGAAGCTGAAGATAGGACTTCATATTCAATCACAGTGGCCACTCCTCTGACAATTAATTCCTAGATTTTTCCTAAATTACATTGAGACCCAAGAAGGATGAACAAAAATATATCCATATTAAAAACACACACACACACACACACACACACACTGTAATTAAACTGAAACATTCAAGTGTATCAACAAAGAAATGACAACCAGACTAAGGCTTCTCTTTACAATAACAGAAACCAAAAAATAATACTTACAAGGTGATCATAACTAATTGAAGGTTATTGAAATAAATATTTTTTTTTCAAATAAACAAAAGTTAAGTTAACAATCAACAGATTGCAAGAGCTAATAAGATATATACTTAATGGAGAAAGAAATTAAATTCTGAACAAAGGTCTGAGATAAATAAGAAAATAAAGAAAAAGGAAGTGACCCAGATAGGATACATTGAGTAAGAACTAGCTATGGAAACACAGTGGAAAGGAAATGGTAAGAACATGCAAAATGAGAGGGGTGAGTGTTCAGAGCTTCAAGAGAGAAGTTTCAAACTTCTTACATTTTTTTTTTTTCTGACTAAAGGTGGAAATTACAGGTCAACTTTATACATTTTGAAATGAAGTATACCTATTCAAAGCTCAAATATGACCACCAAAAGGACAAAACTTGGATTTCTACCAACCAAAGCAATAGAAGTATAGAGTAAATATAAATACCTTAATCAATCTAGTAGAAGGTGAAAAAAGAGAAAACGAAGAGTAATCATAGAAATTTCAAGGAAAATAGCTCAGAATAACATGGTTATAAGAATAGATATAAAATTATCAGTAACCAAAATAAACTGATTAAACTTTCTAGTTAAAAATAATGTTTTAAATTATATAATAAACCAAAATCTATTTGCTAGTTATGAGACATACTTAAAACAAAAGAACAAAGAAAGGTTAAAAATAAAAACATGAAAAAAAGTATTCAAGTAAAATATCAATAAAATTGCTGAGCAGTACTAATACCAGCAAAATATACTTTATTTTGAGAAAAACAACATTAAGGATAAATAAACTTGCTAGCTGATAAAAGGATAAAATACTCAGGAAGATATAAGAATTCTGAACTTTATTTGTTAATTTACATAACATTCAATTGGACAAAGCAAGCATTTACAGGTTTAGCAGAAAATTATAGGTCCCTCATCATATGAGTAATTTAATGATTCTCTCAGTGATTTATTTACTTCATGAGAAAAAAGTAGCAAATTGATAGGATTAAAAATATAATAAAAAAGCTTGACTTAAAACCATCTCACCTCAATAATGTGAGAATATAGCTTATATTTAACTATGCTAATCAAACACTTAACCATAAAGTCCCCACATTAACTAAGGAATTGGTATTTGAGATATCTTATAGACCATTTCATCTGACTAACATAAAATTAAGTAAATCAAGTTTTAAAAATCCCACATGTTAGGACCAAAGGAAAGAAAAAAAAAAGGGGGAGAGAGAGATAACATAACTTCTTCATAAATCTTGGGTCAAAGAAGAGATGATAGGAATTAGAAAATAATAGAAGGGAAATTTTGAAAAACCTCTTCCACATTATTAAATTCAGTAGTCAATTCCAAATCTTCATTTTGTTTTCTGTTGACAGGATCACTCACCTCATTGTAAAGCTTTCTTCTCCTGTCCTTCCAACACCTCCTTCTCATCAACCCTCTTCTCAGTCTCCTTTGCTGCTTCCTCCTCTTCTAACTTCTTCCTATGGGAGCACCTCAAAAGTTGGCTGTTGAACTAATTTCCTTCTCTCTCCTCTTGGGCATCTCACCCACTGCATGTCTTTAAATGCTACTTGTACACCTACAACTCTCACCTTGCATTTCCAGCTGGACCAATTTCCAGGTCTCACCTTCATATCTACTCCACATGGATGCCTAAGAAGCACATTGAACCTTACTGGCCACCACATGAGTCACTGATCTTTCCCCACCTTAGTCCACTTATAGACTCCCATTTCAGTTCATAGAAAAGCTATTCTTTTTGTTACCCAGGCCATAAACCTAGAATCTTTATGGATTATTCTTTTTCTCATATATTCTATACTGAATCTCCAGAAAGTCTTATTGGCAGTTGTTTCACAATATATTCGAACTTTATCTTTGCATTGACTGCTACTACCCTGTTCTAAGCCTCTCTCTTGACTTACCACCTATTCCTGTCTTGCTGCTTTTACTTTTCTAACCTCTACAGTCTATTTCCCATGAAAATCTAATTTTAGTACTCTTGCTCAAAATCTCCAATGACTCTTCATTCTGCTCAAGGTAAGTCAAAAGCCTTGCACTATATCACAAGGCTCTAAAAACCTCCCTAATCCCATTCTGCTTTTGATCTCCCTTGTTGTTGTTCAGTCACTAAATTGAGTATGACTCTTTGTGACCCCATGGACTGCTGCACGCCAAGCTTCCCTGTCCCTCACCATCTCCCAGAATTTGCCCAAGCTCATGTCCATTGAATTGGTGATGCCATCCAACCATCTTATCCTCTGTCACCCTCTTCTCCTGCCTTAAATCTTTTCCAGGGTCTTTTCCAATGAGTTGGCTGTTCACATCAGGTGGCCAAAGTGTTTGAGCTTCAGCTTCAGCATCCGTCCTTACAATCAGTATTCAGAGGTGACTTCCTTTAGGATCAACTGATTTGACCTCTTACTTGTCCAAGGGATTCTCAAGGGTCTTCTCCAGCACCACAGTTCAAAAGCATCAATTCTTCATCACTTTAGCTTCTTTATGGTCTAACTCTCATATTCATACATAACTACTGGAAAGACCTAGCCTTGATTATACAGACCTTTGTTGACAAAGTGATGTCTTTGTTTATTAATATGTTGTCTAGGTTTGTCATAGCTTTCCTTCCAAGATGCAATCGTCTTCTAATTTCATGGCTACAGTCACCATCTGCACTGAATTTAGAGCTCAAGAAGAGGAAATCTTTTACTGCTTCCACCTTTTTCCCCTTCTATTTGCCATGAAGTGATAGGACCAGATGCCATGATCTTAGTTTTAATATTGAGTTTCAAGCTGGCTTTTACACTCTCCTCTTTCACCCTCTTCAAGAGACTCTTTATTCTGCCATTAGAATGGTATCATCTGCATATCTGAGTCTGTTGATATTTCTCCCAGCAGACTTGACTCTAGCTTGTAACTCATCCAGCCTAGCATTTTGCATGAAGTGCTTTTCATATAAGTTAAACAAACAGCGTGACAATATACAGCTTTATCACACTCTTTTCCCAATATTGATCCAAGCAGTTGTTATGTAAGATTCTAACTGTTGCTTCTTGACTTGCATACAGGTTTCTCAGGAGACTGTTAAAATGGTCTGGTATTCCCATCTTTTTAAGAGTTTTCTACAGTTTGTTATGATCCACATATCTCCTTGGTTGTCCTCCAGAGTGACAGGCAGTCTTATCTTCACAGGCCTATGTATCTTCTGTTCCCTCCTGTTGGATCCTCATCCCCTAGATTTTGCTCATCCCCATACCTCCTTCAAATCTGTGCGCAAATATCATATGCTTGTTGAAGCTTACCCTCCTGAACCCAGAGCTCCCGTTACCCCTGCTCTACACCATTGTTTCTATCTGGTATTTAGCACCTTCTAACAGAGGACATGAATGAAGCTCCTTGGGTTGTTGTCTGCTTCGTCCTCTAGAATACAAACCCTGGGAGAGCAGAAGCTTGGATATCTTTCACCAGCTGTATCCTCAGCACCCAGAGCAAGACATCCAACCCATAGTAAGCACTTAAGTAATATTTGTTTAAAAGATTAATAGAGAATAATGAAAATGCTATAAAAAATGAGTGGGATACAGCTGAACAGTTTCTAGAATGCAATTGTCTTAAATGCTTATATTAACAATGAAGGATACTAGTAAGAGATGATTCATTGGAAAAGACCCTGATGCTGGGAAAGATGGAAGGCAAAAGGAAAAAGGAGTAGCAGAGGATGAGATAGTTAGATAGTATCATTGAGTCAATGAACATGAATTTGAGCAAATTCCTACAGATAGTGAAGGACAAATGAGCCTGGCATACTGCAGTCCATGGGATCATAAAGAGTTGGATACAACTTAGTGACTAAACAACAAAAAATACTAATAAAATAAACATCCAAATTCAAGAAATAATAAAAATAACAGACTAATGGAAAAACTGAAAAAAAGAAATGTTAACAGACCAGAGATAGATATAATGACAGTATCAAGAAAAATAAAATTGGTTCTTTGGCAATCACTGTCTAATAGTACTCTCAATGATGTGAAAGTGTCCTGTGCTGTATAATATGGTAGCTGTTGGTTGATTAAAATGAGCAACTTAGATGTGTCTCAGAGTCTGACTGAAGATTTGAATTTTTTGTTTTATATGATTTAAATTAGTTTCAATTGCCATATGCAGTTTGTAATACTGTATTGGATGGCACAGTTCCAGGGTATTCTTATATAGTGCTATATGTGTATGTGTGTGTGTGTGTATATATACACACATACACACACACACACACACACACACACATATATATATATATATATATGGAACACTGTGCCAGCTGGGAAGCCCTAAGTGTGTTTGTGTGTGTGTATATATGTTTGTATACATATATATATACATATACATATATATGTGTGTATACATATATATATATGTATACATGAATGTTTATGTGTACTTCCCAGGTGTGCTTCCTGGGAATGTATATGTGTGTTTCCCAGGTGGCACAGTGTTTCATATGTGTATGTATGTATACACACACACACACAGACACACACAAAGGGGCTTCCTAGGAGACACAGTGATAAAGAATCCACTTGCCAATTCAGGTTTGATTCCTGGGTTGGGAAGATCCCCTGAAGCAGGAAATGGAAACTCACTCCCGTATTCTTCCCTGGAAAATTCCATGGCAGAGGATCCTGGTGGGGTACAGCCCATAGAATCTCAAAATGTCAGACATGACTGAAGTGACTTAGCATACACACACACACACACACACACATATATATATATATAAGAATTCTTATGAAAACAGAATAGGAGATAACTAGAGACACCCTAAATGACTGTCAGTATTTAAATATATAAATAAGGTGTGATAAACTCATACAAAATTATTTTTACAATTTATTAACTAGATTAATTCCATTGAACAATATTTAGTGCTAGCACTATACTGTTGTAAGTCTGAGAAAACAGTTGTTTCAAAGATTTAAATATAATATATCTATGAATATTTTGCTTATTATATATTCAAAAATATTCTTTTGAGTAAAAACTAAAGGCAAAATAATTACTTAGAGTATCATACTATGTATTTAAAATTTTTTAACTGCAAAATTAGTACTTTCTGTTTTGAAGATAGTAATATTTGCAAGAAAGCTGTTTATTGGTATTTGACAAAACTCTCTATTCACAGAAGTTGCCCCCTCTGTTGTTGTAGCCACGCGTTCCGGGAAACAAACTCACTCAGAAGGACAATGCAGATTGTGGAGTGCAGTTTATTACACCGGCGGGCCCAAGGCAGAGTCTCCTCTTAGCCAAGGACCCCGACCAGCATTTGTGAAAATCTTTTATACTCCATGTGTACATGTCTGAACTCACCACTCCAAATTCCTTGAGACTTACATAAACCAAGGAAAACACAATCCCAATAACCCCATGATTCACATGCTATGTGCTCATGGGCTCAAACAGTCAAACAATTAGCCAATAATCAATAAACCTGAGGTTACACTCTAATAGATAGAGAAAAATTTATGGCCTGTCTGGAAGAAAGGGTGATTAGTGTATGTTTTCTCTTAGGCGATGAGTAACCTAGATATGATCTTCAAGGTTCCCCAGTCTGGAGGGGGTCTTATCCTTCTGTTGTTGTTTTCATAGGCACTAAACACAGAGTTCAGAGTCCATTGGAAAGGTGGCTAAGCATGATCAGCATGAACAGGCCTAAGATGGAGTCAGGCCTTATGAATTCCTTCTCCATTTCCCCCTCTTGATGCTCTTAACTCATATTATGATCATCATTCATAGGGATATATTGCACCCTACCTCTCCAACCGCCAATTTGGGAGAATGACATCAACCTTCAGGTTAAAGAGTTCATAATACATTGTAAAATTCAGGGTCCACAAAGCAGAACTATCAAGACAACTATAACAGTGGTAAATATAGTTTTCCACCAATTGCCCTTCACCCAAGATAGGACCAAAGTCCAGAAAGGAATGTTTTCATTTGACATTGCTTTTTCCTGGTTTTTCATGTCATTTAAAGCAGTCGATACATTGCCAGATAAGTCAGGAATGTATACACAACATTCAACCTTAATTATAGCACAAGTCCCTCCTTGAGCAGCTGTGAGTATGTCCAAAGCCATTCTATTATGAATTATCACTTTTCTCGTTTGGATTTGCTCTTCATTTAAGGCTTGGATGGCTTTTGTTCTATCTAGGAGGGCCTGTTTTGTGAAATTAGTCAAGGCCTCTACTTTAATCATGATATCTGTTGTCTGTATAGAGGGTACGAATAAGGCAGCAATATACTCATACCATCGAAACACGAATCTTGTCCACCTAGCATATAAATAAGGTAGATTTACCGGGGCTATCAGGGTAGATTTACAACAAGTAGGTTAGGCTTTTGTTACACTGGCATTTATATCAAATGTAACCCCATGACCCAAGTCTATTGACTGTAGGTCTTACACCAAGAGAGCAAGGAGAGGTTATGACTGGTAAGAGAGAGGAAAGTCTCTTTTTGTCATTCCAGAAAAGAGCAGAGTGGTTTAAAATCTCCTTGGCAGAGCGGTGACACCCACCAAGGAAGTCCACCCATCACTGACAGAGGCATAGCCCTACATACCCAGCAGTTGAAGTGTTGTGGAAGTCTGCTAGGAATGTGCCCATGAGATCAAACTTTGTCCTGAGTTGAAACGGAAGTTAAATTCCGAATCACGTTGATGAGGCCAAGCAGCAGGAGTTGATTGTACGGCTTCATCCTGAAGGGGCTCATCCAAGATCTTCTTTTCCTTCTTCTTAAGGATGGTCTTAGTCTCTCGAGGGTCAGCAGGGTCCCTCTGTGCAGTCCACTCAACGGTTTTTGGGTCTGTGTGGTATGTTCTCTTCACCCTCGTATGATGGATCCAAGGGACAATACCTGCAACTTTAACTGCAATAGGGGTAGTTAGAATAATATAAGGGCCCTTTCACCAAGGGGCTAGCAAATCATGTTTCCAATCTTTGACCCATATTTGGTCACCAAGTGTAAACTCATAAATCTGTTCCCCAAGGGGGAATGGCACCCTTCTTGTACAAACTTAGTTACCTGACTTATTACCTTACCCAGTTCCATCTGCTGTGAAATCCTATTCCCCCTTGCTGCTGCTGCTGCTGCTGCTAAGTCGCTTCAGTCGTGTCCGACTCTGTGCGACCCCATAGACGGCAGCCCACCAGGCTTCTCCGTCCCTGGGATTCTCCAGGCAAGAACACTGGAGTGGCTTGCCATTTCCTTCTCTAATGTGTGAAAGTGAAAAGCAAAAGGGAAGTTGCTCAGTCGTGTCCGACTCCTAGCGACCCCATGGACTGCAGCCCACCAGGCTCCTCCATCCATGGGATTTTCCAGGCAAAAGTACTGGAGTGGCTTGCCATTGCCTTCTCCGATTCTCCCTTACCTGAGGCAAATTTGTTGACACCTGTTTTATTATGGGAGGGGGCCTCCCATACACAATTTCGTATGGAGAATAGCCTTGGGACCATGGGGTCATCCTGAATCTGAGCAGAGCCGTCGGAAGCAAGTCCACCTAGGAGCAGTCAGTCTCTATGATCCACTTGGAGAGTCTCTTTCATGGCCGGTTGGTTCATTCCACCATCTCAGAACTCTGGGCCTATATGCAGTGTGCAGTTTCCATTTGATGTTTAAAGTTTTGCTTACTTGTACTAAATCAGCTACAAAAGCCGGGCCATTGTCTGAACCAATGCTGGTAGGAAGTCCAAATCTGGGAACTATTTCCCTAAGCAGGCACTGGGCTACTTCTGATGCTCTTTCAGTCCAGGTAGGGAAAGCTTCTACCCATCCCGAGAATGTACATACCATGATCAGCAGGTAACAGTAGTGTCGGTGAGGTTTCATTTCAGTGAAGTCCACTCACAGGTGTTCAAAGGGCAGCATGCCTTTCCGCTAAATACCCAGAGGTTTTTGTCTGAATACCTGAGAGGCAGCATTACCTGTGAGCAGGCAGCATGGCCTAGGTGGGTCGCTTGGTGTGTTTGGCTTACCAGATTGTGTGCCAGCTCCTCTGGTACCAATAATTTGCCACTTGGCAATTCCCACCATCCATTTTCAGCCTTGATGGCCCCTTCCACTTTGGCTAACCTGACAGCCATTGTCCTTGTTTTATCAGGCTAGTGCCATCAGTATATAGGATCCAACTACGGTCTGGACCCTTGCATCCTTCTTTAAAACAAACCCCAGATACCTTACCTCCTCCTTGCAGATCTGTGCCTTCTTCTTTGACACCCGGTAACCTGCTTCCATCAGCAGCTGGAGCAGTGCTTTTGTCCCTTCCCAGCATGTTTTCTTGGTCTCAGCATCCAGCAGCAGGTCATCTGTATATTGTAGGAACCAACATCCATACTCTTCCAGATGGAATGAGTTCAGGCCATCCCCAAAGATGGCTGGGGAGTTCTTAAACCCTTGTGGGGGAGTCCAGATGAGCTGTTGCTTGGTCCCCCGACTGGATCTTCCCATTCAAAGGCAAAGATGGGCTGTGATGCTGGGGCGAGGCATATGCAGAAGAAGGCATCCTTGAGATT
>NW_011494660.1:2212502-2223502 GCF_000754665.1 Bison bison bison | reverse complement strand
CCTGTCCTCCTTCCTTTTTGACTGGCAGGATCAGCATATTCCAAGCTGACTGGCACTACTAGAATGTCCGCTTGTTTCAATCTATTGATGTGGGGCAGTATGCCGGCCCAGGCCTCTATTGGTAGTGGGTACTGGTGCTTTCTAACCGGGATGGTGCCTGGTTTGAGTTCTGTTATCACTGGGGCTTGATGTTTAGCCAGCCTGTGGGGAGGGGGAGTTGTCTTCTGCCCAGACCTCAGGAAATAATTGAGTTAGCTCTCTCTCATGCTCTTCCGGCCCACCCGGCTCTGCCTTCAGAGGTTCATGCAACCTCCACTCAGTTTGGGGTGGAATTGAGAGAGAGAGCAAATAAGTCATAGTGTCCATCCAGAAGGTGGGCCTCTCCTCAGGGGAGAAAGTCACCTGTGCTCCTAATTTGGAGAGCAATCTCTTCCCAACAGGGGTACTGGGCGCTCAGGAATGTATAGGAATTCATGAATCACTTGGTGCCCCTCCATCTGACATTTTCTGGGCTGGCAAAACGATTTAATCATGTCTTCTCCTGATACCCCAGTTATAGCAGTAGTCTTTTTGGACAGTGGTGCCACAGGTTTTGTTACTAGCAACAGTACTGCTCCTGTATCCACCATGAAGTGAATGTTTTGGTGCCCTACTTTTAAGGTTACCATGGGCTCTTGGGGACCTGATATCTCTGAACCCTGGCAGCCCTATTTAATTTCCAAGTCAGCAAGCCCCACAATTGCAGGAGCTTCCTTCTCCTTCCTTGCCTTAGGGCATTCATTCTTCCAGTGGCCAAAAGCTTGGCACCGGGCACACTGGTTTGGCTGTAATGGGGCCCGGGGCCTCCGCTGGGACTGGTTGAAGGATTTTCCTGTCCCTAGGGTAGAGGAGGTTTTCCGGAGGGCCCAAGATAGACTTTCCCAGAGCAGCAGCTAGCATTGCAAATCTCTTGTCTGTTCTCTTTTGTTCCCTCCAGCTCTCTGGCACAGCACAGGCTCTGCTTAATTCCAACGTCTCCCTCCCCTTCTTGTCAGTACTCACCGGGAGAGATGGGTATAGTTTGGGCGGTTCGGCTGGAGCTGGATCCTGGAAGTGCTGGCCAGAGGTTTCTGTCACCGGGATCAGAGTCTGCCGAGGTGGCGGCTCTACGACCTCGGGTAGAGCTGGCGGAGGAGCAGCGGCTCCTGCAGGACTTCACCTGGTCCTGGATTGGGCATTAAGGCAGCCTCCGATCCTGGTGGAGTACTGAGGCAGGAGCGTCATTATCCAGTATGGAGGAGGGGTCAGGTCGACCCATTCAAATCCTGTAGAGTTTCCTTTTTTATCATCAGTCAATTTTTGTGCCATTAATATTTTTCCCTTTCCCTTCTGGATACAGACCCTTGTCCAAGTAGGAGGGTCTTGAGCTAACCCTAGCCATGAATCAATATATGGATATTGATCCAGGTGTCCCGGCTCTCCTACTGTATAGACTGCTTCCACTATTTTTAAGTTCACGGTGTCCTCTGGTGGCCATCCTACTCCCACAAGGGGCCATTCGACCTCACAGAGTATGTGGAGGCAGTTAGGCTTCATCTTCACCCCATAGTCTCCTCCTAATCCCTTCTTAAAAATTTTAATCATGCACTCCAATACAGTTGCCTTAGATTTACTTCCTCCCATCTTGCTTACCTTCTCGGACCTTCTACTTTTCCTTTTCATTCTGTCTACGAAGTTCTCAGTACCCTATGTACCTCTGATATTTCCACTCAATGACACTTAAATTGCCATTCTGCCTCCTTCCTAATTGGGGTGAGAAGAGTCTTAGTTGCCAGATCCTAGAGGGAGAAGGGGGATCGGCCTGCCTTCACCTGCTGGTCAGCATAGCCGAACCAGAACACCACATGGTCCAAGACTGTTTCTCTCTTAAAGTCCATTCTGCCTTGGTGGGCTTGATCAGGTGCGGATGAAAACACAGATGGGTTAAATATACCATGTCCCAGGCCATCTCCGGGAAAGCCAATTCACACTCACTTATGTATCCCCCTCCTTTTAGCCTAACAATTCTGAGGGGGGTCAAGAATTTCACAGCAGACGGAGGACACCTCCTGGGGGAGGGCAGATTAAAAGCATACAAGGATCAGTTTCCTATCCTAAAAATCCCCTGGCAATTGCTAGTAATAATTTTCCCTGAGACGGCGTGAACACACCTCCTAAATGACCTTCACAAATTTCCTTCCTAAACTGTAGCACGCTCATCGACCTGTGTACCAAGCAATCGCTGCTGTCTGCCTATTCCAGGACCCTGTGGTTCTGTGCCCCTTCTAGTCCCTCCCAGGGGGGTGATTAGGCCCCCTCTTCCACACTGCTGGGTGGGTTCCTCCTCACCTGAGCGCTCAGTTCCCTTGCTGCCTTTCACTACCTGCCAAAGCGAAGAAACCGGGCGTTGAAAGGCTGAATTCTTCCAGAGGGGTGAGGCGCCTTCCCCTCTTTAGGAGATTCAAGCCACAAAGCCTCGGGATGGCCTCAAAAGAGACCTGTCTCCTCAAAGTGAGGAGTTTCCCGGCCAATGCACCAAATGTTGTAGCCACGCATTCCGGGAAACAAACTCACTCAGAAGGACAATGCAGATAGTGGAGTGCAGTTTATTACACCGGCGGGCCCAAGGCAGAGTCTCCTCTTAGCCAAGGACCCCGGCCAGCATTTATGAAAATCTTTTATACCCCATGTGTACGTGTCTGAACCCACCACTCCAAATTCCTTGAGACTTACATAAACCAAGGAAAATACAATCCCAATAACCCCATGATTCACTTGCTATGTGCTCATGTGATCAAACAGTCAAACAATTAGCCAATAAACAATAAACCTGAAGTTACACTCTGACAGATAGAGAAAAATTTATGGCCTGTCTGGAGGAAGGGGTGATTAGTGTATGTTTTCTCTTAGACGATGAGTAACCTAGATATGATCTTCAAGGTTCCCCAGCCTGGAGGGGGTCTTATCCTTCTGTTGTTGTTTTCATAGGCACTAAACACAGAGTCCAGAGAAGGCAATGGCACCTCACTCCAGTACTCTTGCCTGGAAAATCCCATGGATGGAGGAGCCAGGAAGGCTGGAGTCCATGGGGTCGCTGAGGGTCGACACGACTGAGCGACTTCCCTTTTACTTTTCACTTTCATGCATTGGAGAAGGAAATGGCAACCCACTCCAGTATTCTTGCCTGGAGAATCCCAGGGATGGGGGAGTCTGGGGGGCTGCTGTCTATGGGGTTGTACAGAGTTGGACACGACTGAAGCAACTTAGCTGTAGCAGCAAACACAGAGTTCAGAGTCTATTGGAAAGGTGGCTGAGCATGATCAGCATGAACAGGCCTAAGATGGAGTCAGGCCTTATGAATTCCTTCTTCACTGTGATGGAGGTCAAGAATGGCCTTGAGGTGGGATAAGCAGGGCCCTTGCATTATTTCATTTCTTAAAAATCTGAAGCTGATGGGCAACATATTAAAACTTGCCAAAGTTGGTGGTGGGTAAGCGGTGTTCATTATATCATTCTCTACAACTTCTCACACAAATGCAACACTTCATAATAAAAGAGAGAAAACAATGAAGAGAAGGAACATGAATATAAACTCTAAAGTCCCTGATGCTGTTTCCAAAACTTCTAATGAGATCCTCCCCATGAGGGTCAGTAAGGCCCCTGCTGTGGAGATACACCAGATGTGGCCTGTGGAAAACACAGCTTACTTAGTTTCCTTCTTAGCTAAATCCTTTCCCTGAGCAAGTGGCAGGGAAAGGCTGGATGGGCTGGACACCTCCTGGATCTCCATCCGTGGTGTTTTTTTGGAAGACCACAGGGAGACTTCATGTCACCTGGCAGAATTTCACATGGCAGTTAACAACTCGTCCAGGCCTGATACCAACATAGGGGGAATCACCTCCATCGTAAGTGGCTTGACACCCTTAACCTAGGATAGACTTGCACCCAATACAGTGACACCCAACCCAAGCTGTTTCCTTTATGAAATAATTTTCTGTCCTGTAGGCCTCTTCTTTCCTCAAAGTCTCCAAAGTGTCTGTTCCAGCTCCATTTGTCAAAGGTCCATTAATCATCCCACTGTGGGGACTGTGGCAAAGCCAGCTCAAAGCCACATCCCTTGCTGTGACAGGGCTCACCCCACCATCTGCTTGTCCCTTTGGTTTAGAGTTCCTCAGTCTTGTTTTCTCTGGACAGGAGACATGCCTCTGAATGAGAGAAAGCCGTGTGGATGGACATCAGAGTGTCATCGGGCAGTGATGGAGTTGCTGAGGAGGGCTGTTCTCACACTGAATGGTAGGTTGGATCAACCCACCGAGTCACAGGAAGGAGCAAAGCTTCAGGACTCCCTTCCTGGGCAGCACCTGTGTCTCCATTTGGGTGGAGCCAAATGAAGGTTCTCACAGGTAGCCAATTTCCAGGAGATAAGAAAAAGAAACTGAACCACACGTGCTCCATTCCTGCTGCAAAGTTTACCAGTCAGCTAATTCACTTCTTTCATTGCAGAGAGAGGGGTGAACTCCTAACTCAGTGCAGGTCGTTATGCAGGGAGGGAGCAGTTAAGAGCTTTCCTCCATGAGATCTCATGAAACTGTTAAGAGGGAAAATGAGATGGTGAATGTAATGAACTTGGAATGGTGACTAGTACACAGTAAAAATTCAATAGTGACAGGATTGTTGTCATTGTTGTTGTTGTGTACCATGACCAGGACAAAAAAGTGAAAGCGAAAGTAGCATCTTCCCAAACCAGGGATCAAGCACAGGTCTCCCACATTGCAGATGAAGCCCAAGTGAAATAAGCCAATCACAAAAGCTCAAACATTATGTAAGGCACCTAGTTAAATTCTGTACCCATTAAGCATGCCCCATTTCCCCCTCAACCTAGCCAGCCCCTGGCAACAACTATTCTACTTTCTGTCTCTATGAATTTGACTAATCTAGATAGTCAGATGACACCACCCTTATGGCAGACAGTGAAGAGGAACTAAAAAGCCTCTTGATGAAGGTGAAAGAGGAGAGTGAAAAAGTTGGCTTAAAACTCAACATTCAGAAAACAAAGATCATGGCATCTGGTCCCATCATTTCATGGGAAATAGATGGGGAAACAGTGTCAGACTTTATTTTCTTGGGCTCACTGCAGATGGTGACTGCAGCCATGAAATTAAAAGATGCTTACTCCTTGGAAGAAAAGTTATGACCAACCTAGATGGCATATTGAAAAGCAGGGATATTACTTTGCCAACAAAGGTCCATCTAGTCAAGGCCATGGTTTTTCCAGTGGTTATGTATGGATGTGAGAGTTGGACTGTGAAGAGGGCTGAGCGCCAAATAATTGATGCTTTTGAAGTGTGGTGTTGGAGAAGACTCTTGAGAGTCCCTTGGACTGCAAGGAGATCCAATCTGTCCATTCTGAAGGAGATCAGCCCTGGGATTTCTTTGGAAGGAATGATGCTAAAGCTGAAACTCCAGTCCTTTGGCCACCTCATGTGAAGAGTTGACTCATTGGGAAAGACTCTGATGCTGGGAGGGATTGTGGGCAGAAGGAGAAGGGGACAACAGAGGATGAGATGGCTGGATGGTATCACTGACTCAATGGACGTGAGTCTGAGTGGACTCCGGGTGTTGGTGATGGACAGGGAGGCCTGGAGTGCTGCGATTCATGGAGTCGTAATGAGTCGGACATGACTGAGCGACTGAACTGAACTGAACTGAACTGAACTGAAACATGTTTATTGCTTATCTGTTCATCTATTAATGGACATTTGGGTTACTTCCACCTATTGGTTATTGTGAATAATATTCCTATGAACCAGGGTGTACAAATATCTTTCCTTTTACTTCTTTTGTATTATACATAGATGCAGAAGTAAAATTCCAGCAATTCCATGGTAATTCTAGGTTTAAATTTTGGAGAATTACCATACCATTCAACATAATGTCTACACCATTTTATATTCTTACCAGGAATTCACTAGTGTTGCAGTTTCTTTATATCCTCTCTTGCTATTTTTGTTTGTTTGTTTTAATCTTTGTAGTAATCACCCTTAATGGGTATGAAATGGTATTGAATTCTGACTTTGAAGATTTTAAACATTTTGAAGTGTATAATTCAGCATCATTCACAATGTACATTCAGTACATTCAAAATGTGGTGCAATCTTTACCACTATTTAGTTCCAAAATATTTTATCATGTGAAAAGGAAACTCAGTACCCATTAGCATCACTCTCAATTCACTTTACAACCACTGATCTGTTATCTATCCCTATGAATCTGCCTATTCTGGGTAATTTATAAAATGGAACCACACAATATGCAACTTTTCTGTCTGGTTTCTTTTATTTGGAATAATATTTTTAAGATTCATTCATGTATAGCATGTGTAAATACCTTTAGGATAGACTGGTTAGATCTCCTTGCAGTCCAAGGGACTCTCAAGAGTCTTCTCCAGCATCACAGTTCAAAAGCATGAATTCTTCGGCACTCAGCTTTCTTTACAGTCCAACTCTCACATCTGTACATGACTACTGGAAAAACCATAGCTTTGACTAGATGGACCTTTGCTGGGAAACCAATGTCTCTGCTTTTTAATATGCTGTTTAGGTTAGTCATAGCTTTTCTTCCAAGGAGCAAGCATCTTTTAATTTCATGGCTGTAGTCATCATCTGCAGTGATTTAAAGCCCAAGAAAAAAGAAAATAAAGTCTCTTACTGTTTCTGTTGTTTCCCCATATATTTGCCATTAAGTGATGGGGCCAGATGCCATGATCTTAATTTTAATATTGAATTTCAAGCCAGCTTCTACACACTCCTCTTTCACCCTCATCAAGAGACTGTTTATTTCTGCCATAAGAGTGGTGTCATCTGCATATATGAGATTGTTAATATTTTTCCCAGCAAACCTGATTCCAGCTTGTAACTCATCCAGCCATTTCACATGATGTACTCTGCATATAAGTTAAACAAGCAAGGTGACAAATACAGCCTTGATGTACTTCTTTCCCAACTTGGAACCAGTCTGTTGTTCCATGTCTGGTTCTAACTGTTGCTTCTTGACCTGCATACAGATTTCTCAGGAGGCAGGTCAGGTGATCTGGTATTCCCATCTCTTTAAAATTTTTCCTTAGAAAGTTTTTCTAAGAAATGTTTTCAAAGTCCAGACATTTGCAACATATATAAGTACCTTATTCAATGTTATTGTTAAAAGGTATATAACTATATGGATATACCTCCATTGTATTTACTCATTCATGAGTTGACAGGCATTTAAGTTTTTTCCAATTTTGGGATATTATGAAGAATGTTCTGTACACGTGTGTAGACATATGCTTTCATTTCTATTGAACATATACCTAGGAGTGGAACTTCTGGTTCATTTGGTAAATCTATGTTTAGCACTTATTAATAGCTGCACCATTTGAATCCTATCAGCAACAGATATGAGGATTCATATTTTGATCTTTGCCAACACTTGGTATTTTATACCGTTATATATTTTAGCCATCTTAGTGAATGTGCAATGGTATCCCATTGTGATTTTTATTTGCCTTTCCCTAATTGTTGCAAAAAAAGTGAGATGTGAGAGGAAGATCATGTCCAGTTATTGGGTGAGTCCCTGAGATAGGCTGGCTTCAAGCAGGAAAGAATTCAAGAACAAATTGAAAGCAAGTTTATTTAGAAAGAATACACAATCCTTGGAATCTCGGAAGGCTGAGAGGTAGTCCCAGGGCACGGGGTCATCTTGGAAAGTAAGAGCACCCCCAAAATATGGGGTGGTTAATTTTTATGGGCTGGGAAGTTTCATAGGCTAATGAATGGGAGGATTATTCCAACTATTTTGGGAAGGGTTGGGAGTTCCAGGTATTGGACCACAGCCCACATTTTGGCCTTTCCTGGTCAGTCTTAGAACTGTCAAGGTGACTATGGGTGTGTTGCTTAGCTAATGAATTACAGTGAAAATATGAGAGGCTCAAGGTCTGCTGGAAGTTGAATCTTCTGCCATCTTAGGCCTTGGTCATTCTATCCTGTCTATGTCCTATCCTGTTCTCAATGATTATGTCATTCTTTTAACTATGTCATTCATACTTTTTCTCTGTCTCCTTCCTTCTTATCTCTTAATGACTAATGAGAGTAAGCACCTTTTCATATCCTTAATGGCCATCTCTGTGTCTTCTTTCCAAATTTGCTGACACATTGAATGCAGCACTTTCACAGCATCATCTTTTAGGATTTGAAATAGCTCAACTGGAATTCCATCACCTCCATTAGCTTTTTTCATAGTGATGCTTCCTAAGGCCTACTTGACTTCACATTTCAGGATGTCTGGCTCTAGGTCAGTGATCACACCATCGTGGTTATCTGGGTCATGAAGATTTTTTTTGTACAGTTCTTCTGTGTATTCTTGCCACCTCTTCTTAATATCTTCTGCTTCTGTTAGGTCCATACCATTTCTGTCTTTAATTGTGCCCATTTTTGCATGAAATGTTCCCTTGATATCTCTAATTTTCTTGAAGACATCTCTAATCTTTCCCATTCTATTATTTTCCTCTATATCTTTGCATTGATCACTGAGGAAGGCTTTCTTATGTCTCCTTGCTATTCTTCGGAACTCTGCATTCAAATGGGTATATCTTTCCTTTACTCCTTTGCCTTTCACTTCTCTTCTTTTCACTTTGTTGTGAAAAGTGGTTGTCACAAAGACAACCACTTTGCCTTTTTTAATTTGTTTTTCTTGGGGATGGTCTTGGTCCCTGCCTCCTGCACAATGTCAAGAACGTCCATCCATGGTTCTTCAGGCACTCTGTCTATCAGATATAATCCCTTGAATATATTCCTTACTTCCACTGTATAATCATAAGGGATTTGATTTAGGTCATACTTGAATGGCCTAGTGGTTTTCCCGACTTTCTTCAACTTAAGTCTGAATATGGCAATGAGGAGTTCATAATCTGAGCCACAGTCAGCTCCCGCATCTTGTTTTTGCTTGTTCAGCAGTGGCCACAGGACTGGGAAAGGTCAGTTTTCATTCCAGTCTCAAAGAAAGGGAATGCCAAAGAATGCTCAAACTACTGCACAGTTTTACTCATCTCATGCTAGCAAAGTAATGCTCAAAATTCTCCAATCCAGGCTTCAGCAGTACGTAAACTGTGAACTTAAAGATGTTCAAGTTGGATTTAGAAAAGACAGAGGAACCAGAGATCAAATTGGTTGAGGTCTGATTGGATCATCTGTTGGATCATTAAAAAAGTAAGAGAGTCCCAGAAAACATTGACTTCTGCTTTATTGATTACACCAAAGCCTTTGACTGTGTGAATCACAACAAACTGGGAATTTCTTCAAGAGATGGGACTACCAGACCACCTTATCTGCCTCCTGAGAAATCTGCATGCAAGTCAGGAAGCAACAGTTAGAACTGAACATGGAACAACAGACTGGTTCCAAATCGAGAAAGGAGTACATGAAGGCTGTATATTGTCACCCTGCTTATTTAACTTATATGCAGAGTACATCATGAGAAACACTGGACAAGATAAAGTACAAGCTGGAATCAAGATTGCCAGGAGAAATATCAATAACCTCAGATATTCAGATGACACCACCCTTATGGCAGAAAGTAAAGAAGAACTAAAGAGCCTCTTGATGAAAGTGAAAGAGGAGAGTGAAAAAGTTGACCTAAAACTCAGCATTCAGAAAACTGAGATCATGGCACCTGGTCCAGTCACTTCATGGGAAATAGATGGGGAAACGGTGGAAACAGTGACAGACTTTATTTTCTTGGGTTCCAAAATCACTGCAGATAATGACTGCAGTCATGAAATTAAAAGATGCTTTCTCCTTGGAAAAAAAGTTATGACCAACCTAGACAGCATATTAAAAAGCAGAAACATTACTTTGCCAACAAAGGTCCGTCTAGTCAGTTCAGTTCAGTTGCTCATTCGTGTCCCACTCTATGAGACCCTATTAATCGCAGCACTCCAGGCCTCCCTGTCCATCACCAACTCCCAGAGTTCACTCAGATTCATGTCCATAGAGTCAGTGATGCCATCCAGCCATTTCATTCTCTGTCATTCCCTTCTCGTCCTGCCCCCAATCCCTCCCAGCATCACAGTCTTTTCCAATGAGTCAACTCTTCACATGAGGTGGCCAAAGTCCTGGAGTTTCAGCTTTAGCATCAGTCTTTCCAAAGAAATCCCAGGGCTGATCTCCTTCAGAATGGACTGGTTGGATCTCCTTGCAGTCCAAGGGAATCTAAAGAGTCTTCTCCAACACCACAGTTCAAAAGCATCAATTCTTTGGCGATCAGCTCTCTTCACAGTCCAACTCTCACATCCATACATGACCACTGGAAAAACTGTAACCTTGACTAGATAGACCTTTGTTGGCAAAGTAATGTCTCTGCTTTTCAATATGCTATCTAGGTTGGTCATAACTTTTCTTCCAAGGAGTAAGCGTCTTTTCATTTCGAGGCTACAGTCACCATCTACAGTGATTTTGGAGCCCAAACAAATAAAGTCTGACACTCTTTCCACCGTTTCCCCATCTATTTGCCATGAAGTGATGGGACCGGATGCCATGATCTTCGTTTTCTGAATGTTGAGCTTTAAGCCAACTTTTTCACTCTCCTCTTTCACCTTGATCAAGAAGCTTTCTAGTTCCTCTTCACTTTCTGCCATAAGGGTGGTGTCATCTGCATATCTGAGATTATTGATATTTCTCCCAGCAATTTTGATTCCAGCTTGTGTTTCTTCCAGCCCAGTGTTTCTCATGATGTACTCTGCATATAAGTTAAATAAGCAGGGTGACAATATACAGCCTTGACGTACTCCTTTTCCTATTTGGAACCAGTCTGTTGTTGCATGTCCAGTTCTAACTGTTGCTTCCTGACCTGCATACAAATTTCTCAAGAGGCAGGTCAGGTGGTCTGGTATTCCCATCTCTTTCAGAATTTTCCACAGTTTATTGTGATCCACACAGTCAAAGGCTTTG
>NW_011494660.1:2209134-2212402 GCF_000754665.1 Bison bison bison | reverse complement strand
ATCTCTTTCAGAATTTTCCACAGTTTATTGTGATCCACACAGTCAAAGGCTTTGGCATAATCAATAAAGCAGAAATAGATATTTTTCTGGAACTCTCTTGCTTTTTCCATGATCCAGCGGATGTTGGCAATTTGATCTCTGCTTCCTATGCCTTTTCTAAAACCAGCTTGAACATCAGAAAGTTCACGGTTCACATATTGCTGAAGCCTGGCTTGGAGAATTTTGAGCATTATTTTACTAGCGTGTGAGATGAGTGCAATTGTGTGGTAGTTTGAGCATTCTTTGGCATTGCCTTTCTTTGTTATTTGAATGAAAACTGACCTTTTTCAGTCCTGTGGCCACTGCTGAGTTTTCCAAATTTGCTGGCATATTGAGTGCAGCACTTTCACAGCATCATCTTTCAAGATTTGAACTAGCTCAACTGGAATTCCATCACCTCCACTAGCTTTGTTTGTAATGATGCTTCCTAAGGCCCACTTAACTTCACATTCCAGGATATATGGCTCTAGGTGAGTGATCACACTATCATGATTATCTAGGTCATGAAGATCTTTTTTGTACAGTTCTTCTGTGTATTCTTGCCACCTCTTCTTAATATCTTCTGCTTCTGTTAGGTCCATACCATTTCTGTCTTTAATTGTGCCCATTTTTGCATGAAATGTTCCCCTGGTATCTCTAATTTTCTTGAAGAGATTTCTAATCTTTCCCATTCTGTTGTTTTCCTCTATTTCTTTGCATTGATCCCTGAGCAAGGCTTTCTTATCTCTTATTGCTACTCTTTGGAACTCTGCATTCAGATACTTATATCTTTCCTTTTCTCCTTTGCTTTTTGCTTCTCTTCTTTTCATAGCTATTTGTAAGGTCTCCTCAGACAGCCATTTTGATTTTTTGCATTTTTTTTCCATGGGGATGGTCTTGATCTCTGTTTCCTGTACAATGTCACGAACCTCATTCCATAGTTCATCAGGCACTCTATCTATCAGATCTAGGCTCTTAAATCTATTTCTCACTTCCACTGTATAATCATAAGGGATTTGATTTAGGTCATACTTGAATGGTCTAGTGGTTTTCCCCACTTTCTTCAATTTAAGTCTGAATTTGGCAATAAAAGAGTTCATGATCTTAGGCACAGTCAGCTCCTGGTCTTGTTTTTGCTGACTGTATAGAGCTTCTCCATCTTTGGCTGCAAATAATATAATCAATCTGATTTCAGTGTTGACCATCTGGTGATGTCCATGTATAGAGTCTTCTCTTGTGTTGTTGGAAGAGGGTGTTTGCTATGACCAGTGCATTTTCTTGGCAGAACTCTATGGTTTTTACAGTGGTCATGTATGGATGCGAGAGCTGGACTGTGAATAAAGCTGAGTGCTGAAGAATTGATGCTTTTGAACTGTGATGCTGGAGAAGACTCTTGAGAGTCCCTTGGACTGCAAGGAGATCCAACCAGTCCATTCTGAAGGAGATCAGCCCTGGGTGTTCTTTGCAAGGATTGACGCTAAAGCTGAAACCCCAGTACTTTGGCCACCTCATGCGAAGAGTTGACTCATTGGAAAAGACTCTGTTGCTAAGAGGGATTGCGGGCAGGAGGAAAAGGGGACGACAGAGGATGAGATGGCTGGATGGCATCATCGACTCGATGGGCCTGAGTTTGAGTGAATTCCGGGAGTTGGTGATGGACAGGGAGGCCTGGCGTGTGGTGATTCATGGGGTTGCAAAGAGTTGTACATGACAGAGCGACTGAGTTGAATTGAATGTTTTTATATCACCCCTAACTCAAAGCATCTATATTTGTACATATTTAATGTCATTTCTTTCAAGATTTAACTCATTTTGGGGGACTTGAAATTCTGAACACAACACATCTGACCTATTTCAAATCCTGTGAGCATTTTTTCTCATGAGAAATTTTAGATTTTAGTAAAATATTCAGTGTACTGAAAAAGAATGTAGAAGCAGCAGTGACTAAGTCCAACATTGCCCTCAGTCACATGGGCAAGGAGTGCAAACTACAGCCGTTTCCTTTTTGTTGACCCAAAGGAGACCTTTCTTTCCAAGGAGACTAAGTTCTACATTGATGAGATTGAAGTCCCACCCCAAGGTTCCTCTAGGGCTCTTCACAATAACTGTGTTCCAATTCAGGTTGATGTTGATGTGTTCTGGGATGGCTCCTAAAGTGGTTTTCATTCTCACAGTATACACAGCAAAGAGCTCAATGTTATTTTGATTTTGGAGTTTCCCCCAATTGCACTTTACCAAATGCCATTTCTTTGGTGACATTTCCCCTCCTCTTTGCTTAGATCTAAGTCTTCTGATATTAAGAAAAGGAACTATGGGTTGGAAAAGCCAACTCTTCTTAGATAGTTTGCCACTTATTTTGATGGAAAGCCATTTTGTTCTTTTTGAGTTGTCTTCTTTTGTGTGGTACTGGTCATTCCCCATATAGATGTTGTGTGGGATGACTTTGATGGGAGTGTTGTGTGTTATTCGGCCCTCTCTGTCACTGAATCAGCACTTCGCTCTTAGAAAAGCCTGGGGGAGGTACCAGAACCAATTTAGATCATGAGAGCTTAGTATTTCTGTATTTTCTACTGTGGACTCTGGTCACCAAATGCAGAGAAAAGACTCACTCAGCACCATTACACAGATGTACACATTGTGACAGATGGCTTGCTTTTTATTATAACTACTGAAGGTTCTCAAAGAAAAGAGAGTTGTGTAGGATCTGGTGCTCAATCAAAGTTTCTTAGAGGAGTTCGACAGACTACTGACTTAAACACTGATTTCATAATCCTGAAGCAACCAAACCCCTATAAAACTTAATCAAATATCTGGGCATATTTTAGAGTTTGTAGGTTTTTGGCATGTTCTGAATGTACAACCTAAAATAGATAGTCCTGTTGCCAAGTGTGTAGTGTGAAAGTCATTATTCCTCTGACTCATGAGTTTGCTAAATTAATAGATAGTGGATATTACATATTCAAGAGAAAACGGAAAACATTTGCAGAATAGTATGATAAGGACTAATGAAAATCTATTTCCCCATAAAGCAATGAGAACATTGGAAAAAATTTTTATGGCAATCTCTCAAAACCCTGGAGAATAACTCAAAATTAACACCCAAGGAAAATGGCTAAATATAAGTAATAACAGAGAGTTTGTGTAATTTTAACTTACCTTATTTCCATCTTGCTCTACTCAGTAACCTTGAAAACTGACAGACTTGCCATCATAATAGTTTTGGTAAACAATAGGCTAAAGGCTACCAGGC
>NW_011494660.1:2206271-2209034 GCF_000754665.1 Bison bison bison | reverse complement strand
AGGCTACCAGGCAGAATAGATTTTGAGGTCTCCCCAAAGCCTCATCTGAGCTTCCCTGGTGGTTCAGATGGTAAAGCGTCTGCGCGCAATGTGGAAGACCCGGGATCGATCCCTGGATCAGGAAGATCCTGTGAAGAAGGAAATGGAAACCCACTCCAGTACTCTTGCCTAGAAAATTCCATGAACTGAGGAGCCTGATAGGCTACAGTCCATGGGGTCGCAAAGAGTCGGACACGACTCGGCGACTTCACTTTCATTTTCAAAGTCTCATTTGCATAGAGTTATCATTATTTAAAATATATAGCAGTTCCCTTGAAAAAGCCTACTCACAGGCTTTGTTTTTATTTAACTTGACCCAGAGCACATTCAATGTAAATAGCTTTTTCCCAAAGTCATCTATCAAATAATCAGTGTAAATTGATTAACATTGCAGCTGCTTTCTGTGGTAATAACAGTTGGAACTAACACAAAGCCACCAAAAAATTTAAAAGGAAAATCTGGAGAATTAGGTATCCATAAAGGGTCCTGAATTAGGTGTCCATAAAGGTATCCATAAAGGGGCTTCCCTGGTGGCTCAGAGGGTAAAGAGTCTGCCTGAAATAAGGAGACCTGGGTTCGATTCCTTGGTCAGGAAGATCCCCTCGAGAAGGAAATGGCAACCCATTCCAGTGTTCTTGCCTGGAAAATCCCATGGACAGAGGAGCCTTGCAGGTTACAGTCCATGGGATTGCAAAGAGTAGAACACGACTGAGCAACTTGACATTTTTACAAAGGGTCCTGAAAGCTCTGATGGATTAATGAAAATCTGGGAGATATCATGCATTTGCAGGTCTGAATGCCATAGAAAATTCTGAGACAGTCCTATTCTCTCCCTTGGGCCGAACATGAGGCTATGCACAAACAAGCAGTGAGGGGTAAGGCAAAGTTACTCTACCAGGCTGCTTGTTAAACCAGTGCCCTAACCTACATGCAGAGCCCCTCACTAGAGGCTGAGGGACTTCTCAGATCAAGATACTATGTAAGTATCAGTACAGTCATTGACTGACCTCTTAGACAGCCAAGCAGAGACTTCAGTGGCTACATACAAAAAAGAGTACAGAATTTACAGATTTAGTTCAGAAAGGCCAACAAACAAACACCAATAACAACTGCTAATTGGCCCTAGCATGATAATAGGCATATTGATCAGTTGATTAGTATCAAGAGTCCATTAACAAACCCTTGCATTTATGTTCAATCAATCTTCAACCAGAGTGCTAAAATAATTAAGTAGAAAAATAGTGTTTCAACAAATTTTGTTAGGATAACTGGATATCCATATTCAAGAGAATGAAAAGAGCCCCTTGTAACTAATTACCTCTTCTTTTGCCTATATACTTTATGTTCCTCTGTATTAGTCTAAAAAACAAATTCATTATGCTTCATCCAGACTTGTTTAAAACATAGCCATTTCTTTTTCATGTATTTCTGCTTGGATTTTTATGATTTATTTCCTTCTATTAATTTTTTTTTTTTGGTCATTCTTTATCTAGTTGCTTTACGTGTGAAGTTGTGTTGTTTATGTGATGTCTCTCTTATTTCGTGAGGTAGGCTTGTATTGCTATGAACCTCCTTCTTAGCACTATTTTTACTGAATCCCACAGATGTGGGCTGTCATGTTTTCACTGTGATTTATTTCTTTGCATATTTTTGCTTCTTTTTTTATTTCTTTAGTGATCTGTTTGTTATTCAGAAGTGTGTTTTTTAACCTCTATATGTTTGTGCTTTTAATATCCACCCCCTACCCTGTGGCTGATATCTAATCTTATAGCACTATGATCAGAAAAGATGCTTAAGACGATTGCATTTTTTTTAAACTCACCCAGGCTAGATTTGTGGCCCAGGATGTAATCTATCCTGGAGAATGTTCCATGTGCACTTGAGAAAAGGTGAAATCCTTTGTTCTGGGGTGGAATGCCTTGTGGATATCAATTAGATCTAACTGGCCTAATATATCATTTAAATCTTGTGTTTCCTTGTTAATTTTCTGTCTGGATTATCTGTTCCTTGTTGTGAGTGGGGTATTAAAGTCTGCCATTATTACTGTGTTTCTGTCAGTTTCCCTTTTAATTCCTGTTAGTATTTGTCTTATATATTGAGGTGCTCCTATGCTGGGTGCATATGTACTTATAATTGTTATATCTTCTTCTTGGATTGATCCCTTGATCATTATGTAGTGTCCTTCTTTGTCTTTTATAACAGTCTTTATTTTAAAATCTATTTTATCTGATATGAGTATTGCTACTCCCACTTTCTTTTGGTCTCCATTTGCATGAAATATGGTTTGCCTTGGAAACAAACAGATCATTCTGTCGTCTTTGAGATTGCATCCAAGTACTGCATTTCGGACTCTTTTGTTGACCATGATGGCTACTCCATTTCTTCTGAGGGATTCCTGCCTGCAGTAGTAGATTTAATGGTCATCTGAGTTAAATTCACCCATTCCAGTCCATTTTAGTTCACTGATTCCTAGCAGGTTGACGTTCACTCTTGCCATCTCCTGTTTGACCACTTCCAATTTGCCTTGATTCACGGACCTAGCGTACCAGGTTCCTATACAATATTGCTCCTTACAGTGTCGGACCTTGCTTCTATCACCAGTCACATCCACAACTGGGTGTTATTTTTACTTTGGCTCCATCCCTTCATTCTTTCTGGAGTTATTTCTCCACTGATCTGCAGTAGCATATTGGGCACCTACCGACCTGGGGAGTTCCTCTTTCA
>NW_011494660.1:2191038-2206171 GCF_000754665.1 Bison bison bison | reverse complement strand
CCACCATGACCCGTTCATCTTGGGTGGCCCCACACGGAATGGCTTAGTTTCACCGAGTTAGACAAGGCTGTGGTCCATGTGATCAGATTGGCTAGTTCTCTGTGATTATGGTTTCAGTGTGTCTGCCCTCTGATGCCCTCTTGCAACACCTACTGTCTCACTTGGGTTTCTCTTACCTTGGATGTGGGGTATCTCTTCATGGCTGCTCCAGCAAAGCGCAGCCGCTGCTCCTTACCTTGGATGAGGTCGTCCCTCCTGGCCTTGAATGTGGAGAAGCTCCTCTCAGCCCTCCTGCACCCGCGCAGCTGCTGTTCCTTGGACGACAGAATGATCTCTGTTCGTTGCCAAAGCAAACCATTCAATATCACGGTGATCAAAGCCTATGCCCCAAGCAGTAATGCTGAAGAAGCTGAAGCTGTATGGTTCTACAAAGACCTACAAGACCTTCTAGAACTAACACCAAAAAAAGATGTCCTTTTAATTATAGGGGACTGGAATGCAAAAGTAGGAAGTCAAGAAACACCTGGAGTAACAGGCAAATTTGGCCTTGGAATACAGAATGAAGCAGAGCGAAGGCTAATAGAGTTCTGCCAAGAGAACACACTGGTCATAGCAAACACCCTTTTCCAACAACACAATAAAAGCGTCTACACATGGACATCACCAGATGGTTAACACTGAAATCATATTGATTATGTTCATTGCAGCCAAAGATGGAGAAGCTCTATACAGTCAGCAAAAACAAGACCAGGAGCTGACTGTGGCTCAGACCATTACTGAACTCCTTATTGCCAAATTCAGACTTAAATTGAAAAAAGTAAGGAAATCCACTAGACCATTCAGGTATGACCTAAATCAGATCCTTTATGATTATACACTGGAAGTGAGAAATAGACTTAAGTGACTAGATTTGATAGACAGAGTACTTGATGAACTATGGACAGAGGTACAGGAGACAGGGATCAAGACAATCACCATGAAAAAGAAATGCAAAAAAGCAAATGGCTGTCTGAGGAGGCCTTACAAATAGCTGTGAAGAGAAGTGAAGTGAAAAGCAAAGGAGAAAAGGAAAGATTTACACATTTTAATGCAGAGTTCCAAAGAATAGCAAGGAGACATAAGAAAGCCTCCCTCAGTGATCAGTGCAAGAAATAGAGAAAAACAAGAGAATGGGAAAGACTAGAGATCTCTTCAAGAAAATTAGAGATACCAAGGGAATATTTCATGCAAAGATGGGCTCAATAAAGGACAGAAATAGTAGGGACCTAACAGAAGCAGAAGATATTAAGAAGAGGTGGCGAGAATACACAGAAGAACTGTACAAAAAAGATCTTCACAACAAAGATAATCATGATGGTGTGATCACTCACCAAAAGCCAGACATCCTGGAATGAGAAGTCAAGTGGGTAAGGCCCGCTTTCTACGAGCATTACTACAAACAAAGCTAGTGGAGGTGATGGAATTCCAGCTGAGTTATTTTAAATCCTAAAAGATGATGCTGTGAAAGTGCTGCACTCAATATTCCAGCAAAATTAGAAAACTCAGCAGTGGCCACAGGATTGGAAAAGGTCAGTTTTCATTCCAAAGAAAGGCAATGCCAAAGAATGCTCAAACTACCACACAATTGCACTCATCTCACATGCTAGTAAAGTCATGCTCAATATTCTCCAAGCCAGGCTTCAGGAATATGTGAACCATGAAATTCCAGCTGTTCAAGCTGGTTTTAGAAAAGGCATAGGAAGCAGAGATCAAATTGCCAACATCTGCTGGATCATGGAAAAAACAACAGAGTTCCATAAAAACATCTATTTCTGCTTTATTGACTATGCCAAATCCTTTGACTGTGTGGATCACAATAAACTGTGGAAAATTCTGAAAGTGATGGGAGTACCAGACCACCTGACCTGCCTCTGAGAAACCTATATGCAGGTCAGGAAGCAACAGTTAAAACTAGACATAGAACAGATTGGTTCCAAATAGGAAAAGGAGTCCGTCAAGGCTGTATATTGTCACCCTGCTTATTTAACTTCTATGCAGAGTACATCATGAGAAATGCTGGGCTGGAAGAAGCAGAAGCTGGAATCAAGATTGCCGGGAGAAATATCAATAACCTCAGATATGCAGATGACACCACCGTTATGGCAGAAAGTGAAGAGGAAGTAAAAATCCTCTTGATGAGAATGAAAGAGGAGAGTCAAAAAGTTGGCTAAAGCTCAACATTCAGAAAACGAAGATCATGGCATCTGGTCCCGTCACTTCATGGGAAATAGATGGGGAAACAGTAGAAACAGTGTCAGACTATTTTGGGGGCTCCAAAATCACAGCAGATGGTGATTGCAGCTTTGAAATGAAAAGACACTTACTCCTTATAAGAAAAGTTATGACAACCTTGATAGCATATTCAAAAGCAAAGACATTACTTTGCCAGCAAAGGTCCGTCTAGTCAAGGCTATGGTTTTTCCAGTGGTCATGTATGACTGTGAAGAAAGCTGAGCACCTAAGAATTGATGCTTTTGAACTGTGGTGCTGGAGAAGACTCTTGTGAGTCCCTTGGACTGCAAGGAGATCCAACCAGTCCATCCTAAAGGAGACCAGTCCTTGGTATTCATTGAAAGGACTGATGCTGAGGCTGAAACTCCAATACTTTGGCCACCTCATGCGAAGAGTTGACTCATTGGAAAAGATCCTGATGCTGGGAGGGATTGAGGCCAGGAGGAGAAGGTGATGCAAGAGGATGAGATGGCTGGATGTCATCACTGACTCGATGCACATGAGTTTGGGTGAATTCCGGGAGTTGGTGATGCACAGTGAGGCCTGGCGTGCTGTGATTCATGGGGTCACAAAGAGTCGGACATGACTGAAAAACTGAACTGAACTGCATGAAATATCTTTTTCCAGCCTCTCACTTTCAGTCTGTATGCATCTCTAGGCTTGAGGTAGGTCTTTAGTAGACAGCATATATAGGGGTCTTGTTTTTGTGTCCATTCAGCCAGTCTTTGACTTTTGGTTGGAGCATTTAGATCATTTATGTTTAAGACAATTTTTGATAAGTATGATCCTGTTACCATCTACTGTATTGTTTTGGGTTCATTTTTATAAATCTTTTCTGTGTTTCCTGTCTAGAGAAGATCTTTTAGCATTTGTTGAAGAGTTGGTTTGGTGGTGCTAAATTAATAGATTTTGTTGTCTATAATTGTTTCGATTTTTCCTTGCTGCATAGAGTTATCTTGATGTGGGGTTTTTTTTTTCTTTCATCAATTTAACTCTTCCAGAAAAATGCAGAGGAAGGAAAGCTCCCAAATTCATTATATGAGGCCACTGATACCAAAACCAGACAAAGATGCCACAATAAAACAAAAATACAAGCCAATATCACTGATGAATGTGGATGCAAAAACCCTCAAGAAAATTCTAGCAAACATAATCCAACAACCTATTAAAAAGATCATACATCATGACCAAGTAGGCTTTATTTCAGGGATACAAAGATTCTTCAGTATTTACAAATCAATCAGTGTGATATGCCATATTAACAAATTGAAAGATAAAAACCATATGATTATTTCAATAAATGCAGAGAAAGCCTTTGACAAAATTGACAAAACTTAACACTCCTTTACGATAAAAACTGTCAAGAAAGTAGGCATAGAAGGAACATATATCAACATAATAAAAACCCACATACTACAAACCCACAGCAAACATTATCCTCGATGGTGAAAAATTGAAAGCATTCCCTCTAAAATCAGGAACAAGACAAGGGTGTCCACTCTCATCACTACTAATCAACATAGTTTTGGAGTCATAGCCACAGAAATCAGAGAAGAAAAAGAAATAAAATAAATTCAGATTGGAATAAAGTAATAAAATTCTCACTGTTTCAGATGATATGATCTTCTACATGGAAAACTCTAAAGATGACAACAGAAAAGTACTGGAGCTAATCAATGAATAAAGTTCCAGGATAAACAATTTATACACAGAAATTTGCATTCCTATAAACTAACAGCAAAAAATCAGATAGAGAAATTAAGGAAACAATACCATTCATTTTTGCAACAAAAGAGAATGAAATATTTAGGAATAAATTTACCTAAATAAACAAAAGACTTGTACACGGAAAGCTATGAAACACTGAAAAAGAAATCACATGTGACACAAATAGATGGAGAAATATACCATGGTCTTGCATTCAAGAATCAATATAGTGAAAATGAGTATACTACCCAAAGTAACCTATAGATTCAATGCAATACCTATCAAAATACCAATGTTATTTTACACAGAAGTAGAACAAATATCTTCAGAATTTGTATGGAAACACAAAAGACCCTGAATAGCCAAAGCAATCTTGAGAAAGAAAAATGGAATTGGAGGAATCAACTTTCCTGACTTCAGACTAATTAAACTTAAAATTTTAAGTTTAAATTAAATTTAATCTAAATTTAATTAATTTAATTTTATACCTTATTAAACTTAAAAACTTTTGCACAATGAAAGAAACTTTAAGCAAGATGAAAAGACAACCCTCAGAATGGGAGAAAACCATAGCAGTTGAAACAATGGACAAAGAATGAATCTTGAAAATATACAAGTAGCTCATGCAGCTCAATACCAGAAAAATGAAAAACCCAATCAAAAAGTAGGAAAAAGACCAAAACAGATATTTCTCCAACGAAGACATACAGATGGCTAATAAACACTTGAAAAGATGCTAAACATCAGTCATTATTAGAGAAATGCAAATGAAAACCACAATGAGGTATCATATCACAGCAGTCAGAATGGCCATCATCAAAAAGTCTACAAACAATAAATGCTGGAGGGAGTGTTGAGAAAAGGGAACCCTCTTACAATGTTGGTGGGAATGCAAACTGAAACAACCACTATGGAGAACAGTGTGGAGATACCTTAAAAAACTGGTAATAGAACTGCCATATGACCCAGCAATCCCACTGCTGGGTATACACCCTGAGCAAAACAGAACTGAAAGAGACACATGTATCCCAATGTTTACTGCAGCACTATTTGCAATAGCTAGGACACAGAAGCAACCTAAATGTACATTGGCCAATGAACGGATAAGGAAGCTGTAGTACATATATGCAATGGAATTGTTACTCAACTATAACAATGAACTCTTTTGAGTCAGTTCTAATGAGGTGGATGAACCTGGAGCGTATTATAGAGTAAGGAGGTCAGAAAGAGAAAGACAAATGCTGTATATTAACACATATATATGGAATTTAGAAAGATAGTAGCTATGATCCTACATGCGGGGCAGCCAAGGAGACAAAGATGCAAAGAACAGACTTTTGGATTCAGTGGAAGAAGGCAAGCATGTGATGATTTGAGAGAATAGCATTGATACATGTACATTACCATATGTAAAATGGACGACCAGTGCAAGTTTGGTGCATGAAGCAGAGCACCCAAAACCAATACTTGGTGACAACCCAGAGGGATAGTGTGGGGAGGAAGGTGGGAGGGGGATTCAGGATGGTGGAGACACATGTATACCTGTGACCAATTCATGTTGATGTTTGGAAAAACCATTAAAATATTGTAAAGTAATTATTCTCCACTTAAAATTAATTAACTACTAAAAAAAAAATAGCCATGACACCACTAATTTACTTTTTTAAAATGAGCTGTTTAAATTCAACAAATACTAATCAGTGCTTAAATTTTCACTACTTTTTTAATAAATATTTTTTCCAAAGCTTTTGATTTTGTGGACCACAACAAACTCTGAAAAATTCTTAAAGAGATAGGAATACCTGACCTACCTGACCTGCCTCTTGAGAAATCTGTATGCAGGTCAGGAAGCAACAGTTACAACTGGAAATGGAACAACAGACTGGTTCCAAAAAGGGAAAGGACTACATCAAGGCTGTATATGGTCACCCTGCTTATTTAACTTATTATATGCAGTGTACATCATGAGAAACACTGGGCTGAATGAAGCACAAACTGGAATTAAGAATGTCAGGAGAAATATCAATAACCTCAGATATGCAGATGACACCACTCTTATTGCAGAAAGCAAAGAAGAACTAAAGAGCCTCTTGATGAAAGTGAAAATATTGGCTTAAAACTCAACATTTGGAGAACTAAGATCATGGCATCTGTCCCCATCACTTCATGGCAAATAGATGGGGAAACAGTAGAAACAGTGTCAGACTTTATTTTTAGGTCTCCAAAATCACTGCAGATGGTGACTGCAGACATGAAATTAAAAGACACTTGCTCCTTGGAAGAAAAGTTATGACCAACCTAGACAGCATATTAAAAACAGAGATGGGGGGCTGTCCTAAGATGTCAAGGAATAGGACAGGGAGACCACTTTCTCCCCCACAAATTCATTGAAAGAACATTTGAACACTGAGCAAATTACACAAAACAACTTCTGAATGCTGGCAGAGGACATCAGGCACCCATTATCTTCAAAAGGAGGTAGGACAAAATATAAAAGATAAAAAGAGAGACAAGAGAGTTAGGGATGGAGATCCTGGCTTGGGAGTCTTAAAAGAGGAGAAGTTTATAAACACCAGGAAACCCTCTCACCGGCTGGTCTGTGGGGAGTTTTGGAATCTCAGAGGACAACATAACTGGGAGGAAAAATAAATAAATAAAAGCCACAGATTATGTGCCTAATGGCAACTCCCAGCAAAGAAGTACCCCAGATGCTCGCATCCACCACAAGCATGTAGGGGCTGAATAGGGAGGATCGGGCTGCATTGCTTAGGATAAGAACTAGGCCTGAATGCCCTGACCTTTGAGGGCAATCTGAGGGAACTAACATGAGATAGCAACCTAAGCTGTGGGATAACCAGAGGGAGAGAGGAATAAAAAAAGAGAACTATCCTGCAAAAAGCCGTAACCTAAGGCACTGCCAGCCCCGGTCACAGAACAAAGGACTGAGCGAATACCAGAGGAGAGCTAGCCGGCTGTGGATCAGCCCATCCCCTGCCAGAGACAGGGAGGCAGGAGAGGGGAAGCCAGAGCCAGAAAGGGGCAAACTCAGCCCCAGAGATGGCATCCCCTACCAAACTGCAAGCAGGGTCCCAGTTGCTAATCAAGACTTCTTGGGATTCTGGATGGTTGACATCTGCTGGGAGGGTCTCAGCCAGAGATCAGCTCCCTAGAAGCTGGCACACCTGAGACAATGCACCTGCGCCTGCTGCACGTCCAGGAAACTGAACAACTAGAATGGGTAGGTGATAAGACACACTCTCTGCCTGCGGAGAGTGCACTCGCCAAGCACCTGGTCGTCTGAGCTGCTCAGACCTGGGAAGGGCACAAAACGCAAGCCCAACCAAGTCTGTGCCTTTGTGTAGTACCCGAGAACATGAACCTGAGCTGCTTAGACCTGGGAAATGCATGCAACCCAGGGCCTGCTTTAGGCAGTTCAGCAGCAGAGCAACCTGGAGCCTGAGCAGTGTAGACCATGAAAGCACACACGCTGTGAGTGGGGGCAAAAGTGCGGCCCAGACACTGCGAGCACTCCCCACAGATGCCAGTGATATTTGTTTGCAGTGTTCCTCTCTCCCCACAGCAGAGCTCAACAAGTGAGCCTAAATAAACAACCACCTTTGCCCCTTTGTGTCAGGGCGGAAATTAGACACTGAAGAGACCTACAAACTGAAGCAGCCAAATAAACAGAGGGAACCGCTTTGGAAGTGACAGGTGCAACAGATTAAAACCCTGTAGTTAACACCAACTACATGGGAAGGGGCCTATAGATCTTGAGAAGTATAAGCTGGAACAAGGAACTATCTGAAACTGAACTGACCGCACACTGCCCACAACAACTCCAGAGAAATTCCTAGATATATTTTTACTATTATCATTTTTTTTTTACTTAAAGTTTTTTCTTTTTCTTTAAGTCCTCTGTTACTCCTTTAATTTTCATCTTTATAACCTACTATTATCTTGCAAAAAAAAAAAGACCCTACTTTTTAAAGAAAATTTCATATATATTTCTTACACTTTTGTGATTTTTTTAAATATTGTATTTTTGAGAATCTAACCTCTACACTAGATTTTTAATCTTTGCTTTATGCTTTTTGTTATCAATTTTGTACCTTTAAGAATCCAATCTTCAGTACCCGTTTTTACTTAGGAGTGTGATTACTGGCTTGATTACTCTCTCCCCCTTTTGACTCTCCTTTTTCTCCCCCAGGTCACCTCTATCTCTTCCCTCCCCCTTCTCTTCTCTACCCAACTCTGTGAATCTTTGTGTGTGTTCCAGGCTGTGGAGAACACCTAGGGAATAGAGTACTGCCTAGATCTCTCTCCCCCCTTTTGATTCCCCCTTTTCTCCTCTTGCTCACCTTTATCTCCTACCTCCCTCTTCTCTTCTCTGTGTAACTCCGTGAACATCTCTGAGGGTTTCAGACTGTGGAGAGCACATAGGGAAGTGATTACTGGCTAGCTTGCTCTCTCCCCTTTTGATCCCCCCTCTTCTCCTCCTGGTCACCTCTATTTCCCTCCTCCCTTTTCTCTTCTCCATGTAACTCTGTGGACCTTCCCAGGTATCCCTCACTGTGGTGAATTCTTTCACCATTAACCTAGAAGTTTTATCATTGATGGTGTATGGATGGAGAAGTCTTGAGGCAACTGTAAGAATAAGACTGAAAACCAGAGGCAGGAGACTGAAGTCCAAAACCTGAGAGCACCAGAGAACTCCTGACTCCAGGGAACATTAATCAATAAGAGCTCATCCAAAAGCCTCCATACCTACACTGAAACCAAGCACCCCCCAAGAGCCAACAAGTTCCATAGCAAAACATATCATGCAAATTATCCAACAACACAGGAACATAGCCCTGACTTTCAATATACAGGCTTCCCAAAGTCACACCAAACCCATAGACATCTCAAAACTCACTACTGGACACTTCATTTCATTCTAGAGAGAAGAATTCCATCTCCACCAACCAGAACACCGACAGAAGCTTCCCTAACCAGGAAACATTGACAAGCCACTTGACCAACTCCACCCATAGGGAGGAACCTCCACAATAAAGAGGAACCGCAATCTGCCAGAATACAGAAAGGCCACCCCAAACACATCAATCTAAACAAGATGAAAAGTCAGAGAAATACTCAGCAGGTAAAGGAACAGGATAAATGCCCACCAAACCAAACAAAAGAAGAGGAGATAGGGAGTCTACCTGAAAAATAATTCAGAATAATAATAGTAAAAATGATCCAAAATCTTGAAAACAAAATGGAGTTACAGGTAAATAGGCTGGAGATAAGGATTGAGAAGATGCAAGAAATGTTTAACAAGGACCTAGAAGAAATAAAAAAGAGTCAATCAATAATGAATAATACAATAAATGAGATAAGAAACACTCTGGAGGGAACCAAAAGTCAAATAACAAAGGCAGAAGATAGGATAAGTGAAGTAGAAGATAGAATGGTAGAAATAAATGAAGCAGAGAGGAAAAAAGGAAAAAGAATGAAAAGAAATGAGAACAACCTCAGGGACCTCTGGGACAATGTGAAACACCCCAACATTCAAATTATAGGAGTCCCAGAAGAAGACGACAAAAAGAAAGGCCGTGAGAAAATACTTGAGATAGTAGTTGAAAACTTCCCTAAAATGGGGAAGGAAATGGTCACACAAGTCCAAGAAACCCAGAGAGTCCCAAACAGGATAAGCCCAAGGAAAAACACCCCCAAAACACATATTAATCAAATTAACAAAGATTAAACAGAAAGAACAAATATTAAAAGCAGAAACGGAAAACAACAAATAACACACATGGGGATTCCCATAAGGATAGCAGCTGATCTTTCAATAGAAACACTTCAGGCCAGCAGGGAATGGCAGGACATTCTTAAAGTGATGAAAGAGAAAAACCTACAACCCAGATTACTGTACCCAGCAAGGATCTAATTCAAATATGAAGGAGAAATCAAAAGCTTTACAGACAAGCAAAAGCTGAGAGAATTCAGCACTGCCAAACCAGCTCTCCAACAAATGCTAAAGTATCTTCTCTAGACAGGAAACACAGAAGAGGTTTATAAACTCAAACCCAAAACAGCAAAGTAAATGGCAATGGGATCATACTTATAAATAATTACCTTAAATGTAAATAGGTTGAATGCCCCAATCAAAAGACAAAGACTAGCTGAATAGATACAAAAACAAGACCCCTATATATGTTGTCTACAAGAGACCCACCTCAAACGTAGTGACACATACAGACTAAAGTGAAGGGCTGGAAAAAGATATTTCATGCAAATGGAGACCAAAAAAAAGAAAAAGAAAAAGCAGGAGTAACAATACTCATATCAGATAAAGTAGACTTTAAAACAAAGGCTGTGAAAAGAGACAAAGAAGGACACTACATAATGATCAAAGGATCAATTCAAGAAGAATATACAACAATTATAAATGTATATGCACCCAACATAGGAGCCTCACAATATGTAAGGCAAATGCTAACAAGTATGAAAGGGGGAATTAATGATAAAACAATTATAGTGGGAGACTTTAATATCCCACTCACACCTATGGATAGATCAACTAAATAGAAAATTAACAAAGAAACACAAACTTTAAATGACACAATTGACCAGACAGACCTAATTGATATCTATAGGACATTTCACCCCAAAACAATGAATTTCACCTTTTTCTCAAGTGCACATGGAACCTTCTCCAGAAGAGATCACATCCTGGGCCATAAATCTAGCATTGGTAAATTCAAAGAACTTGAAATCATTCCAAGCATTTTTTCTGACCACAGTGCATTAAGATTAGATATTAATTACAGGGAAAAAAACTATGAAAAATTCCAACATACAGAGGCTAAACAACAGCTTCTGAATAACCAACAAATCATAGAAGAAATAAAAAAGAAATCAAAATATGCATAGAAACAAATGAAAATTAAAACACAATCCAAAACCTATGGAACACTGTAAAGGCAACGCTAAGGGGAAGGTTCATAGCAATACAGGTTTACCTCAAGAAACAAGAAAAAAGTCAAATAAATAATCTAATTCTGCACCTAAAGCAATTAGAAAAGGAAGAAATGAAGAACCCTAGGGTTAATAGAAGGAAAGAAATCTTTAAAATTAGGGCAGAAATAAATGCAAAAGAAACAAAAAAGACCATAGCAAAAATCAACAAAGCTAAAAGCTGGTTCTTTGAGAAGATAAATAAAATTGACAAACCATTACACAGATTCATCAAGAAACAAAGGGAGAAGAATCAAATCAACAAAATTAGAAATGAAAATGGAGCAATCACAACAGACAGCAGAGAAATACAAAGGATCATAGAAACTACTATCAGCAACTATATACCAATAAAATGAACAACTTGGAAGAAATGGACAAATTCTTAGAAAAGTATAACTTTCCAAAACTGAACCAGGAAGAAATAGAAAATCTTAACAGACCCATCACAAATCTTCCAGCAAACAAAAGCCCAGGAGAGACGGCTTCACAGCTGAATTCTACCAAAAATTTAGAAAAGAGATGGCATTGATCTTACTCAAACTCTTCCAGAAAATTTCAGAGGAATATAAACTTCCAAACTCATTCTATGAGGCCAGCATCACCCTAATACCAAAATTAAACAAAGATGCCACAAAATAAGAAGACTACAGGCCAATATCACTGATGAACATAGATGCAAAAATCCTTAACAAAATTCTACCAAACAGAATCCAACAACATATTCTAAAGGATCATACATCATGACCAAGTGGGCTTTATCTCAGGAATGCAAGGATTCTATAATATCCACAAATCAATCAATGTAATACACCACATTACCAAATTGAAAGATAGGAACCATATGATTATCTCAATAGATGCAGATAAAGCCACTGACAGAATTCAACATTCATTTATTATAAAAACCCTCCAGAAAGCAGGCATAGAAGGAACATACCTCAACATAATAAAAGCTATATATGATAAACCCACAGCAAACATTATCCTCAATGGTGAAAAAGTGAAAGCATTTCCCCTAAAGTCAGAAACAACACAAGGGTGCCCATTCTCATACTACTATTCAACATAGTTTTTGAAGTTTTGGCCACAGCCATCAGAGTAGAAAAAGAAATAAAAGGAGTCAAGATTAAAAAAGAAGTAAAACTCACTGTTTGCACATGGCATGATCCTCTACATAGAAAACCCTAAAGACTCCACCAGAAAATTACTAGAGCTGATCAATGAATATAGTAAAGTTGCAGGATATAAAATCAACACACAGAAATCCCTTGCATTCCTATACACTAACAATGAAAAAACAGAAAGAGAAATTAAGGCAACAATTCCATTCATCATTGCAAAGAAAAGAATAAAATATTTAGGAATATATCTACCTAAAGAAACAAAAGACTTATATATAGAAAACTATAAAACACTGATGAAAGAAATCAAAGAGGACACAGATAGATGGAGAAATATACCATGACTTTATTCCAGTCATGGACTGGAAGAAAATGAGTATACTACCCAAAGAAATCTATAGATTTAGTGCAATCCCTATCAAGCTACCAATGGTATTTTTCACAGAACTAGAACAAATACTTTCACAATTTTATGGAAATACAAAAAGCCTCAAATAGCCAAAGAAATCTTGAGAAAGAAGAATAGAATGGGAGGAATCAACCTGCCTGACTTCAGGCTACACTACAAAGCTACAGTCATCAAGACAGTATGGTACTGGCACAAAGACAAAAATATAGATCAATGGAACAAGATAGAAAACCCAGAGATAAATCCACACCTATGGACACCTTATATTTGACACAGGAGGCAAGAATATACAATGGATTAAAGACAATCTCTTTAACAAGTGGTTCTGGGAAAACTGGTCAACAACTGTAAAAGAATGACACTAGAACACTTTCTAACACCATACTGAAAATAAACTCAAAATGTAAGACTAGAAACTATGAAACTCCTAGAGGAAAATATAGGCAAAATACTCTCTGACATAAATCACAGCAGGACCCTCTATGACTCACCTTCCAGAGTAATGGAAATAAAAGCACAAATAAACAAATGGGGCCTAATTAAAATTAAAAGCTTTTGCACAACGAAGGAAACTATAAGAAAAGTGAAAAGACAGCCTTTAGAATGTGAGAAAATAATTGCAAACGAAGCAACTGATAAGGAATTAATCTCAAAAATATACAAGCAACTCTTGCAGCTCAATTCCAGAAAAATTAGCGACCCAATGAAAAAAATGGGTCAAAGAACTAAACAGACATTTCTCCAAACAAGAAATGCATATGGCTAACAAACATGAAAAGATGCTCAACATCACTCATTATCAGAGAAATGCAAATCAAACCCCAAAGAAAGTTGAAAGTTAGTTGAAAGTTAAGTCACTCAGTCGTGTCTGAATCTTTGTGACCCCGTGGACTGTAGCCCACCAGGCTCCTCCGTCCATGGGATTCTCCAAGCAAGACTACTGTAGTGGGTTGCCATTTCCTTCTCCAGAGGATCTTCCCGACCCAGGGATCAAACTCAGGTCTCCCGCATTAGAGGCAGACGCTTTAACTTCTGAGCCATGAGGGAAGCCGGGTTGCCATAAATCAAGCCACAATGAGGTTTCATCTTATGCCAGTCAGAATGGCTTCTATCCAAAAATCTACAAACAATAAATGCTGGAAAGGTGTGGAGAAAAGAGAACCCTCTTCCACTGCTCATGGGAATGCAAACTAGTACAGCCACTGTGGAGAACAGTGTGAAGATTTCTTAAAAAACTGCAAATAGAACTGCCATATGACCCAGCAATCCCACTGCTGGGCATATACACCGAGGAAACTAGAATTGAAAGCCTTATGATCCAGCAATCCCACTGCTGGGCATACACACTGAGGAAACCAGAAGGGAAAGAGACACGTGTACCCCAATGTTCATCGCAGCACTGTTTATAATAGCCAGGACATGGAAGCAACCTAGATGCCCATCAGCAGATGAATGGATAAGAAAGCTGTGGTACATATACACAATGGAGTATTACTCAGCCACTAAAAAGAATGCATTTGAATCAGTTCTAATGAGGTGGATGAAACTGGAGCCTATTATACAGAGTGAAGTAAGCCAGAAGGAAAAACACCAATACACTATACTAACGCATATATATGGAATTTAGAAAGATGGTAACAATAACCCTGTGTACGAGACAGGAAAAGAGACAGTGATGTATAGAACAGTCTTATGGACTCTGTGGGAGAGGGAGAGGGTGGGAAGATTTGGGAGAATGGCTTTGAAACATGTAAAATATCATGTATGAAATGAGATGCCAGTCCAGGTTCGATGCATGATACTGGATGCTTGGGGCTAGTGCACTGGGATGACCCAGAGGGATGGTATGGGGAGGGAGGAGGGAGGAGGGTTCAGGATGGGGAATGCATGTATACCTGTGGTGGATACATTTTGATATCTGGCAAAACTAATACAATTATGTAAAGTTTAAAAATAAAATTAAATTAAAAAAAAAAAAAGAAAGAGACACATGTGCCCCAATGTTCATCACAACACTGTTTATAATAGCCAGGACATGGAAGCAACCTAGATGTCTATCAGCAGACAAATGGATAAGAAAGCTGTGGTACATATACACAATGGAATATTACTCAACCATTAAAAAGAATACACTTGAATCAGTTCTAATGAGGTGGATGAAACTGGAGCCTATTATACAGAGTGAAGTAAGTGAGAAAGAAAAACACCAATACCATATACTAACGCATATATATGGAATTTAGAAAGATGGTAATGATAATCCTATATGTGAGACAGCAAAAGAGACATATATGTATAGAACCATCTTTTGAACTCTGTGAGAGAAGGCGAGGGTGGGATGATTTGAGAGGGTAGCATTGAAATATGCATATTATCATATGTGAAACAGATCACCAGTCCAGGTTCGATGCATGAGACAGGGTGCTCAGGGCTGGTGCACTGGGATAACCCGGAGGGATGGTATGGGGAGGGAGGTGGGAGGGGGGTTCAGGATGGGGAACATATGTACACCCATGGCTGATTCATGTCAATGTATGGCAAAAACCATTACAATATTTTAAAGTAATTATCCTCCAATTAAAATAAATAAATAATAAATAAATTACCTCCTAATTTTATA
>NW_011494660.1:2184295-2190938 GCF_000754665.1 Bison bison bison | reverse complement strand
ATATATATATAAATATATATATATATATAATGCAGAGACATTATTTTCCCAGCAAAGGTCTGTCTAGTCAAAGCTATGGTTTTCCCAGTAGTCATATATGGATGTGAGAGTTGGACTATAAAGAAAGCTGAGTGTCAAAGTATTGATGTGTTTGAACTGTGATGTTGGAGAAGACTCTTGAGAGTCCCTTGGACTGCAAGGAGATCCAACCAGTCCATCCTAAAGGAGACCAGTCCTGGATGTTCATTGGAAGGCCTGATGCTAAAGCTGAAACTCCAATACTTTGGCCACCTCATGCAAAGAGTTGACTCATTGGAAAAGACTCAGATGCTGGGAAAGATTGAAGGTGGGAGGAGAAGGGGATGACAGAGGATGAGATGGTTGGATGGCATCACTGACTCAGTGGACATGAGTTTGAGTAAACTCTGGGAGTTGGCAATGAACAGGGAGACCTGGCATGCTGCAGTCCATGGGGTCACAAAAAGTTGGACATGACTGAGCGACTGAACTGAACTGAACTTTCTCAGTAGGATTCTTTGAATTAGGATTCACATTATTTATTTGACTCCCAAGCCCTCATTTCCTATTTCTTTTTTCCCTGCAATTTAGTTATTGAAGAAAGACCAGTGATCCTATTGAGTTTCTACCTCCTAGATTTTGCTAATTGCATCCTTGTGATGTCATTGAGCATGTGCTTTTGTCAACTGAATTTCTTACAAACTGGAAAAGGGATATAAAAAAAAATGACACATCAAAAATTGTGTATCAATTTTGGTTTCCTCAGTGTGTATGCCCAGCAGTATATATGGAATTTAGAAAGATGGTAACAATAACCCTGTATACGAGACAGCCAAAGAGACACTGATGTATAGAACAGTCTTTTGGACTCTGTGGGTGTGGGAGAGGGTGGGATGATTTGGGAGAATGGCATTGAAACATGTATAATATCATATATGAAACGAGTCACCAGTCCAGGTTCGATGCACGATACTGGATGCTTGGGGCTGGTGCACTGGGACGACCCAGAGGGATGCTACGGGGAGGAAGGTGGGAGGAGGATTCAGAATGGGGAACACGTGTATACCTGTGGCGGATTCATGTTGATATATGGCAAAACCAATACAATATTATGAGCAAAAAAAAATTTTTTTAATTGTATATCAAATTTGATTTGATACACATTTAACATTTTGCTGTGGCTTTTTGTATTTCCATACAAATTTTCAGATGCATTCAAAAATGTTTAATGGTTTCCTTGATTTATTTATTTTAGTTCACTTTATTTTGGCTCTTTTCTTTCTTTTCTCATCCTTGGACTAAATGTTGTTCATACTATATTTCCCAAATAGTTCCAATGGTTTCTGAGTTTCTGCTCATTTTATCCAACTCTTTTTTTTCCTTTGCTATTTAGATTTAATAATTAGCTTGAGTCTGTTTTCAAGACTCTGTTTTCCTTTCTTTCCATTCTACTATTGAGCTCATCTAGCATTTCCTGTCACAGACTATAGTTTCAACTTCTAATATTTATTTTATTTTGTTTTCATAGTTTTTATTTCTTTTATAAGAATATTTATTTTTCTATTCATTGCAAAGTGTTTTGTTTTGTTTGCATTGACCAAATATGGGACAAGGTAATTATAGCCACTGTATAATTTTTTTGTCTGCATTTATCCATTGAGCACTCAAGTGGTTTCCATGTCTTTGCTTTTGGAAATAATTCTGTAATGAACATTGGAGTGTGGATATCTCTTCAATATCTAGATGGTATTGCTGGATCATGTGGTTGTCCTATATTTATTTTTTGAGCATTCATAAAGTTTGGGTTTCTTTGGTAGCTCAGACAGTAAAGAATCTGCCCATAATGTGGGAGACCTGGGTTCAATCCCTGGGTTAGGGTTAGGAAGATCCTCTGGAGAGCAATAACAAAGCATTTTTTCCATAACAGCTACACTCTCAGTAACAATGCACAGGGAGACTTCCCCGGTGTTCCAGCGCTTAAGACTCCATGCTCCCAGTACAGTAGGCCTGGCTTCTATCCTTCGTCAGGGAACTAGATCCCACATGCCACAACTAAAAGTTTTCATGCCATAACTAAAGGTCCTGCTGGCCACAACGATGATCAAAGATCCCGCTGCTGCTGCTGCTAAGTTGCTTCAGGCATGTCTGACTCTTTGTGACCCCATGGGCTGCAGCCTATCAGGCTTCTCTGTCCATGGGATTTTCCAGGCAAGAACACTGGAGTGGATTGCCATTGCCTTTTCTGAAAGATCCTGCGTGCTACAGCTAAGACCTGGCACAACCAAATAAATAAATAAAATAATATTGCACAAAGATCTATTTTTTCCATATCATTTCCAATACTTGTTATCACTTACCTTTTTGATAATAGTCATTCTAACAAGTGTGAATTGATATTTCATTGTGGATTTGATTTGTATTTCCTTGATACCTGATAATTAGTGAAGTCAAGCATCATTCTTATGTAGCACTTTGACATTTGTATGTCTTCTTTGGAAAAATAGTCTACTCAGATTCTCTGCTCACTTTTAATTGTATTGCTTGTTGTTTTGTTATTGAATTGTGTGAGCTCTGTATATACTTTTGATATTAACCCTTTATTTTTTTTATATTAAGCCCTCTTATTTCTTGTAGGAGATTTTTGCTGTTGTTGTTTCAGTCCTTACATTTAAGTCTATAATTTATTTTAATTTCTCTTTTGTGAACAGTGTAAAATTGGCATCTAATTTTATGCTCCTTCATGTGGGTTATTCAGTTTTCAAGCCACCATGTATAAGACACTATACATTCTCTAATTAATATTCTTGACTTCTTTGTCAAATATTACTTGACTATGTGAGATTTTATTACTGGATTCTTAACTCTATAGCATTTGTAAATGTGTCCATTTTTTTATACCAGGGACATGTGCATTTAGATTATTATAGCAGTATAGTTTGATATCAGGAATTATAATAAATCCAGATTTTTTCTCAAGATTGCTTTGACTAGGCAGGGTATTTTGTGATTTTGTACGACTTTTAGGATTTTTTTTTCTTGTATTAAAAAATAGCATTCGAATTTTGATAGGGATTACATTGAACCTATAGATTACTCTGGGTACTTTGGACATTTTAGCAATATTATTTTCAACCCATGAACATTGAATATTTGTCTGTTTGTGTACAGAACTTTCAAATCCTTGGTTAAATTTATTCCTAAGTATTTTACTATTTTTTCTATTAAAATGCATTTATTACCTACTTTCTGATGAATAAAGGCTTCTCTGGTAGGTCAGCTGGTAAAGAATCTGCCTGGAAAGCAAGAGATTCCAATTTGATTCCTGGGTCAGGAAGATCCCTTGCAGAATGGATAAGCTACCCACTCCAGTATTCTTGGGCTTCCTTGGTGGCTCAGCTGGTAAAAAGATCTGCCTGCAGTGTGGGAGACCTGAGTTTGATTCCTGCGTTGTGAAATCCCCTGGAGAAGGGAAAGGCTACCCACTCCAGTATTCTTGGGCTTCCTTGGTGGCTCAGCTGGTAAAAAAAATCTGCCTGCAGTGGTGGGAGACCTGAGTTTGATTCCTGGGTTGTGAGATCCCCTGGGGAAGGGAAAGGCTACCCACTCCAGTATTCTGGCCTGGAGAATTCCATGGACTATATAGTCCATGGAGTCTCAAAGAGTCAGACATGACTGAATGACTTTCACTTCATTTGTGATTAATATATGGCAACAACAACAACAGCAGCAAAAAAGAAAACTGTAGTCGCTGACTCCACTGGTCAGCAACATGGTGGACCAAAAGCTCCTTTTGTCTTTCCCCTTCAAGCTACAATCAGTAAATGTGACCAGTTAGCGTAAGTAAGAAAAACAAAAAGCCTGTGCTGTAGCACCACTTTCTGTAAAACAAAAGGTGAATTTCTCACCTGTTGGTACTTCAAATGTGATTTCAGAAAACACATCAAGCACTATGGTGAACCACTGTAACACTGCACCAAAAAAATAGAATGGCATTTTGTTTATCATTTTCTTTGCTGTGCAAAACCTTTTAAGTTTAATTAGGTCCCATTTATTTGTTTTTGTTTTTATTTTCATTAGTCTAGAAAGTAGATCAAAAAAGATCATACTATGATTTATCTTAGAGAGTGTTCTGCCTATGTTTTCCTCTAAAGAGTTTTAGAGTATCGAGCCTTATATTTAGGTATTTAGTCCATTTGGAGTTTATTTTTGTGTATAGTGTTAGGAAGTGCTCTAATTTCATTCTTTTACGTGTAGCTGTACAATTTTCCCAGCACCATTTATTGAAGAGGCTATCTTTTTTCCACTGTATATTTTGTCTCTTTTATCATAGCTAACCATAGGTGAGTGAATTTATCTCTGAACTTTCTCATTCCACTGATCTATATTTCTGTTTCTGTGCCAGTATAATACTGTTTGATAACTGTAGCTTTTCAGTATTGTATGAAGTCATGGAACCTGACTTCTCCAGCTTTGTTTCTCTTTCTCAAGATTGCTTTGGCTATTCAAGGTCTTTTGTGTTTCCATACAAATTGCAAAATTTTTTGTTCTAATTCTGTAAAAAATGCCATTGGTAGTTTGATTGGGATTACACTGAATCGGTGTAAACCATAAACAAAAGACAGCCCTCAGAATGGGAGAAAATATTTGCAAATGAAGCAATTGATAAAAGATTAAACTCCAAATTATACAAACAACTCATGTAGCTCAATTTAAAAAAAAAAATTAAAAAGAAATCAGTGGAAGATCTAAGTAGACATTTCTCCAAAGAAGTCATGCATGCAGTTAAAAAGCATGTTAAAAGATGTTCAACATCACTACTTATGGAGAAATTAAATCAAAACTACAAAGAGGTATCATCTAACACCCACCAGAATGACTATCATCAGGAAATCTACAAACAATAAATGCTGTGAGTGTGCAGAAAAGAAGCCATCTACAAGGTGTATAGGAATACAAATTGGTATAGCTAATATGGAGAAAATTAGAGGTCCCTTGAAAAATTAGAGCTACAATATGATCCTGGAATCACACTCCTGGGCCTGTATCTAGAGAAAATCACAGTTACAAATGATACATGCACCCTAATATTCATTTCAGCACTATTTACAATAGCCAGGACATAGAAGCAAAGTAAATGTCCATCAAGAGAAGAATGAATAAAGACTTGGTGATACATATATACAGTAGAATATTCCTCAACCATAGAAAAGAACAAAATAATACCATTTATAGAAACATAGATGGACCTAGAATTTGTGATACTGAGTGAAATGTCAGGCAGAGAAAAACAAATATCATATTATATTGTTTATGTGTGGAATATACTTTTTAAAAGATACCAACGAACTTATCTACAAAACATAAATAGAGTTATAGATGTAGAAAATGAGGGGGGAAAGGGGAAATGATAAATGGAAAGGTTGAAATTAGCATACACACAAAATACTATATATAAAATAGAAACAATAAGGATTTAAGGTACAATACAGGGAGTTTTCTTCAATAATTTGTAACGGCCTATATAGGAAAAGAATCTAGAAAAAGAGTTAGTTTAGGTATATGTATAATAAATTCACTTTGCTGTATAGTAGAAACTAACACAACATTGCAAATCAACTATACCTTAATAAAAAGTAAAAAAAATAAATAAAATAAAATTACCCCATGAGTCCATTAGCAGACTTCTCAGTATAAACCCTGCAGGCAAAGAGGGAGTGCAATGCCATTCTTAAAATATAGAAAGATAAAAACTGTCACCCAAGAATACTCTATCCAGCAAAATTGTCCTTTAGATACAAAGAAGAAATAAAGGTTTTCTAAGACAAACAAAAGCTGAGGAAGTTCACCAACACTACACTTGCCTTACAAGAAACACTGAAAGGTGCTCTTCTATCAGAAAAATAAAGGCAAAAGTACACAAGACTTTGAGTAAGATGAGAAATAAACATAATCAGAAAATTGTAATTCTTCAACAGAATAGGTTATTAAACATTTTGTTATAGCATAAAGATTAGAAAGGGGGAAGAAAAAAAAAAAACAAATAACTATAGCTCCTTAAATTTGGTAACAAGATTTGGGACAATGGCATTGAAACATGTATAATAAACAGTGCTGCGATGAACATTGGGGTACACGTGTCTCTTTCCCTTCTGGTTTCCTCAGTGTGTATGCCCAGCAGTGGGATTGCTGGATCATAAGGCAGTTCTATTTCCAGTTTTTTAAGGAATCTCCACACTGTTCTCCATAGTGGCTGTACTAGTTTGCATTCCCACCAACAGTGTAAGAGGGTTCCATTTTCTCCACACCCTCTCCAGCATTTATTATTTGTAGACTTTTGGATCGCAGCCATTCTGACTGGTGTGAAATAGTACCTCATAGTGGTTTTGATTTGCATTTCTCTGATAATGAGTGATGTTGAGCATCTTTTCATGTGTTTGTTAGCCATCTGTATGTCTTCTTTGGAGAAATGTCTATTTAGTTCTTTGGCCCATTTTTTGATTGGGTCATTTATTTTTCTGGAGTTGAGCTGTAGGAGTTGCTTGTATATTTTTGAGATTAGTTGTTTGTCAGTTGCTTCATTTGCTATTATTTTCTCCCATTCTGAAGGCTGTCTTTTCACCTTGCT
>NW_011494660.1:2182758-2184011 GCF_000754665.1 Bison bison bison | reverse complement strand
TATGTTCTCCTCTAGGAGTTTTATAGTTTCTGGTCTTACATTTAGATCTTTAATCCATTTTGAGTTTATTTTTGTGTATGGTGCTAGAAAGTGGTCTAGTTTCATTCTTTTACAAGTGGTTGACCAGATTTCCCAGCACCACTTGTTAAAGAGATTGTCTTTAATCCATTGTATATTCTTGCCTCCTTTGTCAAAGATAAGGTGTCCATATGTGCGTGGATTTATCTCTGGGCTTTCTATTTTATTCCATTGATCTATATTTCTGTCTTTGTGCCAGTATCATACTGTCTTGATAACTGTGGCTTTGTAGTAGAGCCTGAAGTCAGGTAGGTTGATTCCTCCAGTTCCATTCTTGTTTCTCAAGATAGCTTTGGCTATTCGAGGTTTTTTGTACTTCCATACAAATTGTGAAATTATTTGTTCTAGCTCTGTGAAGAATACTGTTGGTAGCTTGATAGGGATTGCGTTGAATCTATAAATTGCTTTGGGTAGTATACTCATTTTCACTATATTGATTCTTCCAATCCATGAACATGGTATATTTCTCCATCTATTAGTGTCCTCTTTGATTTCTTTCACCAGTGTTTTATAGTTTTATATATATAGGTCTTTAGTTTCTTTAGGTAGATATATTCCTAAGTATTTTATTCTTTCCGTTGCAATGGTGAATGGAATTGTTTCCTTAATTTCTCTTTCTGTTTTCTCATTATTAGTGTATAGGAATGCAAGGGATTTCTGTGTGTTGATTTTATATCCTGCAACCTAGATGTCCATCAGCAGATGAATGGATAAGAAAGCTATGATACATATACACAATGGAGTATTACTCAGCCATTAAAAAGAATACATTTGAATCAGTTCTAATGAGGTGGATGAAACTGGAGCCTATTATACAGAGTGAAATATGCCAGAAAGAAAAACATAAATACAGTATACTAACGCATATATATGGAATTTAGAAAGATGGTAACAATAACCCTGTGTACGAGACAGCAAAAGAGACACTGATGTATAGAACAGTCTTATGGACTCTGTGGGAGAGGGAGAGGGTGGGAAGATTTGGGAGAATGACATTGAAACATGTAAAATATCATGTAAGAAACGAGATGCCAGTCCAGGTTCGATGCATGATACTGGATGCTTGGGGCTGGTGCACTGGGACGACCCAGAGGGATGGTATGGGGAGGGAGGAGGGAGGAAGGTTCAGGATGGGGAACACATGTATACCTGTGGCAGATTCATTTTTATATTTG
>NW_011494660.1:2179477-2182658 GCF_000754665.1 Bison bison bison | reverse complement strand
AATTATGTAAAGTTTAAAAAAAAAAAAAAAGAAACATGTATAATATCATATAAGAAATGAATCACCAGTCCAGGTTCAATGTAGGATACAGGATGCTTGGGGCTGGTGCACTGGGATGACCCATAGGGATGGTATGGGGAGGGAGATGGGAGGGGGGTTCAGGATTGGGAACACATGTACCCCCATGGCGGATTCATGTTGATGTATGGCAAAACCAATACAATATTGTAAAGTAAAAAAAAAGAGAGAGAGAGAGATAAATTTACTTAACAATAACAAAAGGGGAAGAAGAAAAGGATGGAACCTGAACAAGTAAATAAAGAAGATACAATTTATTGGTAGACTAGAGATAGGCGTCTGTGACCGGCGCGCTAAGCGCAGATGGCTGCGACCAGCGCACTAAGCACAGCTGAGAGGAGCCACCCCACTTTCGAGGTCAGGGGCAGAAGCCAGGAGGACCCCATACCCAAAGGGCAGCAGCCAAGAGGAGTTACCCCACGTCCGAGGTCAGGGGCAACGGCCGAGAGTACCAGACTGCAGGAATGGCCGAGAGGAGATTCCCTGCGTCCAAGATCAGCGGGGGTGGCCGAGAGGAGATACCCAGCATCTGAGGTCAGGGGCAGTGGTCGGTAAGAGCTACCCCATGCCCCTAAGCCCAAGGCCAGGGGTGGCAGCTGTGAGGAGCAACCCATGCCCGAGGCCAGGGGCGGCAGCAGGGAGGACCAACGCCACATCCAAGGAGCCATGGCTGCACAGGTGCAAGAGGGCCTAGAGGAGCTATCCCACGTTGAAGGTCAGGAAGAGCGGGGGTGAGGAGATAACCCTCGTCCAAGGTAAGGAGCAATGGCTGCACTTTGCTGGAGCAGCCATGAAGAGATACCCCATGCCCAAAGTAAGAGAAACCCAAGTAAGACAGTAGGTGTTGCAAGAGGGCATCAGAGGACAAATACACTGAAACCATACTCACAGAAAACTAGTCAATCTAATCACACTAGGACCACAGCCTTGTCTAACTCAATGAAACTAAGCCATGCCCGTGGGGAAACCCAAGATGGGCGGGTCATGGTGGAGAGATCTGACAGAATGTGGTCCACTGGAGAAGGGAATGGCAAACCACTTCAGTATTCTTGCTTTGAGAAACCCATGAATAGTATGAAAAGGCAAAATGATAGGATAGTGAAAGAGAAACTCCGAAGGTCAGTAGGTGCCCAATATGCTACTGGAGATCAGTGGAGAAATAACTCCAGAAAGAATGAAGGGATGGAACCAAAGCAAAAACAATACCCAGTTGTGGATGTGACTGGTGATAGAAGCAAGGGCCAATGCTGTAAAGAGCAATATTGCATAGGAACCTGAAATGTCAGGTCCATGAATCAAGGCAAATTGGAAGTGGTCAAACAAGAGATGGCAAGACTGAATGTTGACATTCTAGGAGTCAGTGAACTAAAACGGACTGGAATGGGTGAATTTAACTCAGATGACCATTATATCTACTACTGCAGGCAGGAATCCCTCAGAAGAAATGGAGTAACCATCATAGTCAACAAAAGAGTCCGAAATGAAGTACTTGGATGCAATCTCAAAAATGACAGAATGATCTCTGTTCATTTCCAAGGCAAACCATTCAATATCACAGTAATTCAAGTCTATGCCCCAACCAGTAATGCTGAAGAAGCTGAAGTTGAATGGTTCTATAAAGACCTACAAGACCTTTTAGAACTAACACCCAGAAAAGATGTCTTTTTCATTATAGGGGACTGGAATGCAAAAGTAGGAAGTCAAGAAACACCTGGAGTAACAGGCAAATTTGGCCTTGGAATATGGAATGAAGCAGGGCAAAGACTAATAGAGTTTTGCTAAGAAATTGCACTGGTCATAACAAACACCCTCTTCCAACAACACAAGAGAAGACTCTATACATGGACATCACCAGATGGTCAACACTTAAATCAGATTGATTATATTCTTTGCAGCCAAAGATGTGGAAACTCTATACAGTAAGCAAAAACAACACGAGGAGCTGACTGTGGCTCAGACCATGAACTCCTTATTGCCAAATTCAGACTTAAATTGAAGAAAGTAGGGAAAACCATTAGACCATTCAGGTATGACCTAAACCAAATCCCTTATGATTATACAGTGGAAGTGAGAAATAGATTTAAGGGCCTAGATCTGATAGATAGAGTGCCTGATGATCTATGGAATGAGGTTCATGACACTGTACAGGAGACAGGGATCAAGACCATCCCCATGAAAAAGAAATGCAAAAAAGCAAAATGGCTGTCTGGGGAGGTCTTACAAATATCTGTGAAAAGAAGAGAAGCGAAAAGCAAAGGAAAAAAGGAAAGATATAAATATCGGAATTCCAAAGAATAGCAAGAACAGACAAGAAAGGCTTCTTCAGGTATCAATGTAAAGAAGTAGAGGAAAACAACAGAATGGGAAAGACTAGAGATCTCTTCAAGAAAATCAGAGATACCAAAGGAACATTTCATGCAAAGATGAGCTCGATAAAGGACAGAAATGGTATGGACCTAACAGAAGCAGAAGATATTAAGAAGACATGGGAAGAATACACAGAAGAACTGTACAGAAAAGATCTTCATGACCCAGATAATTACCATGATGTGATCACTGACCTAAAGTCAGACATCCTGGAATGTGAAGTCAAGTGGGCCTTAGAAAGCATCACCATGAACAAAGCTAGGGGAGGTGATAGAATTCCAGTTGAGCTATTCCAAATCCTGAAAGATGAGGCTGTGAAAATGTTGCACTCAATATGCCAGCAAATTTTGAAAACTCAGCAGTGGCCAAAGCACTGGAAAAGGTCAGTTTTCATTCCAATCCCAAAGAAAGGCAATGCCAAAGAATGCTCAAACTACTGCACAATTGCACTCATCTCACACGCTAGTAAAGTAATGCTCAAAATTCTCCAAGCCAGGCTTCAGAAATACATGAACCATGAACTTCCTGATGTTCAAGCTGGTTTTAGAAAAGGCAGGAGAACCAGAGATCAAATTGCCAACATCTGCTGGATCATGGAAAAAGCAAGAGAGTTCCAGAAAAACATCTATTTCTGCTCTATTGACTATGCCAAAGCCTTTGACTGTGTGGATCACAATAAACTATGGAAAATTCTAAAAGTGATGGGAATACCAGACCACCTGATCTGCCTCTTGAG
>NW_011494660.1:2131613-2179195 GCF_000754665.1 Bison bison bison | reverse complement strand
GGAAACAGTGTCAGACTTTATTTTTCTGGGCTCCAAAATCACTGCAGATGGTGACTGCAGCCATGAAATTAAAAGACGCTTACTCCTTGGAAGGAAAGTTATGACCAACCTAGATAGTATATTCAAAAGCAGACATTACTTTGCCAACAAAGGTTCATCTAGTCAAGGCTATGGTTTTTCCTGTGGTCATGTATGGATGTGAGAGTTGGACTGTGAAGAAGGCTGAGCGATGAAGAATTGTTGCTTTTGAACTGTGGTGTTGGAGAAAACTCTTGCAAGTCCCTTGGACTGCGAGGAGATCCAACCAGTCCATTCTGAAGGAGATCAGCCCTGGGATTTCTTTGGAAGGAATGATGCTAAAGCTGAAACTCCAGTACTTTGGCCACCTCATGTGAAGAGTTGACTTGTTGGAAAAGACTCTGATGCTTGGAGGTATTGGGGGCAAGAGGAGAAGGGGACGACAGAGGATGAGATGGCTGGATGGCATCACTGACTCGATGGACGTGAGTCTCAGTGAACTCGGGTTCGTGATGGACAGGGAGGCCTGGTGTGCTGCGATTCATGGGGTCACAAAGCGTCGGACACGAATGAGCGACTGATCTGATGATTAGATGATTCACATATCTCATGTTGTTGTTCAGTTGCTAAGTTGTCTCTGATTTTGCAACCCCGTGCACTACAGCACACCAGGCTCCCTTGTCCTTCACTATTTCCCAGAGTTTGCTCAAACACATGTTCATTGAGTTGTTGATGGAATCCAACCATCGAATCAGATGCTCAAAGTATTGGAGCTTCAGCTTCAGCATCAGTCTTTCTAATTAATATTCAGGGTTAATTTTCTTTAGGATTGACAGCTTTGATCTCCTTGCAGTCCAAGGGACTCTCAAGAGTCTTCTCCAGCACCATAGTTCCAAACCACTAATTCTTTAGCCCTCAGTCTTCTTTATGGTCCAACTCTCACATCCATACATGACTACTGGAAAAACATAGCTCTGATTATAGACCATTGTTGGTAAAGTAATGTCTCTGCTTTTTAATATGCTGTCTAGGATTATAGCTTTTCTTCCAAGGAGTAAACATCTTTGAATTTCATGACAGCAGTCACCATCCACAGTGATTTTAGAGCCCAAGAAAGTAAAATCTATCACTGTTTCCATTTTTTCCCCATCATGAAGTGATGGGACTGAATGCCATGATCTAATTTTTTGAATGTTGAGTTGTAAGCCAGTTTTTTTCACTCTCGTCTTTCACCTTAATCAAGAGGCTTTTTGCTTCCTCTTTACTTCCTGCCATTAAGGTGGTGTCATCTGCATACCTTAGGTTATTGGCATTTCTCCCAGCAATCTTGATTCCAGATTAAGCTTCATCCAGGCCAACATTTCCCATGATGTACTCTGCATAGAATTTACATAAGCAGGGTGACAACATACAGCCTTGATGTACTCCTTTCTCAATTTTGTGCCAGTCTGTTGCTCCATGTCTGGTTCTAACTGTTGCTTCTTGACCTGCATACAAGTTTTTAGGGAGGCAGGTAAGGTGTTCTAGTATTCCCATCCCTTTAAGGATTTTCCACAGTTTATTATGATCTGTACAGTCAAAGGCTTTAACATAGTCAATGAAACAGAAGTAGACATTTTTCTGGAATTCCCTTGCTTTTTCTATGACCTAACGAATTTTGGCAGCTTGACTCTGGTTCCTCTGCCTATTCTAAATCCAACTTATACATCTGGAGCTTCCAGTTCATGTACTATTGAAGGCTAGCTTGAAGGATTTTGAAAAATTCCTTGCTAGCTTGTGTAATGAATGCAATTGTGCAGTAGCTTGAGCATTCTCTAGAATCGCTTTTTTTTTTTTTTAGAATTGGAATGAAAACTGATCTTTCCCAGTCTTGTGGACACTGCTGAGTTTTCCAAATATGCTGGCATATTGAGTGCAGCACTTTCACAGCATCAACCTTAGGGTTTTAAATAGCTCAGTTGGCCGCTACTAACTTTGTTTGTAGTAATGTTTTCTAAGGCCCACTTGACTTCACACTCCAGGATGTCTGGCTCAAGGTTAATGATCACACCATCGTGGTTATCTAGGTTATTAAGACCTTTTTTGTACCATTCTTCTGTGAATTCTTGCCACCTCTTCTTAATCTCTTCTGCTTCTGTTAGGTCCATACCACTTCTCATTTATTGTGTCCATCTTTATGTTAAATATTTCCTTAGCATCTCTAATTTTCTTGATGAGATCTCTAGTCTTTCCTTTTCTATTTTTTTCTTCTATTTCTTGTCATTGTTCAGTTAAGAAGGCTCTCTTATCTCTCATTGCTATTCTTTGGAACTCTGCATTCAGATGGGTATAACTTTCTTTTTCCCCTTTGCCTTTCATGTCTCTTCTTCTAAAAATCTCATGGTAACCTCAAATCATAAATCTAGAGCAGAGACAGGAAGTATATTCAAGAGGAAACTGAGAAAAATTTCACAGGAAACTATGAAAACAAAATGCCAGGCAGAAATACAAGGGAAAAGAAATAATGAAGATACAGAGCAAGCGGAAAACAAAACACTGAATGGCAGAACTAAATGCTCATCACCTTAAATGTAAGTAGATTGAATTCACCAATCAGAAGATGTAGAATGGATAAGTGGATTTTTAAAAAATCAAAAGCAAAATATGCACTGCCTCCAAGACAATCACCTCTAAAGATCAGCTCTAGAGAAAAGCATTGGCTCAAAGAGAAAGGATGGAAAATGATATTTCAAGCTAACTGCTGCCAGAAGAAACTAGCTTTAGCCACACTCAAATAAGACAAAATAGACTTCATGTCAAAAAATGTAACAAGAGATCAAAATGGACATTTCAGCAAGGGGACATAACGGTATTTAATATGCATGCAGCTAACATAGCAGCACCAAAATATACAAAGCAATTGTTAAGAGACCTTTAGGGAGAAATAGACAGCAGCAAAATAATCATAGGAGAATTTAATACTCCACTTACATCAATGGATAGATAGATTATTCAGACAGAAAGTCAACAATGAAATAGCAGCCTTAAATAAAACTTTAGACCAGATGAACTTAATAGATTTATACAGAACATTGCATACACATGCAGCTTAATACATACTCTTCTCAACTGCACATTAAATATTCTCAAGAATAGTTCTTATGTTGGGACATGAAACAAGTCAAAATAAATTTGAGATTTTTGAAATCATATCAGGCATGTTTTCTGATAACGAAGATATGAAACTAGAAATCAACTACAAGAAACTGGAGAAATCACAAATATATAAAGACTTAACAACATGATACTGAATAATTATTTACTCAAAAAAGAAATCAAAGAAGTAAAAATTCATCTAAAGACAAATAATAATATAATACCAAAATATATGGGATAGAGCAAAAACAGTACTAGGAAGGAAGTTTATCATGATACAGGCCTACTTTAGAGAAATAATAATCTCAAATAGACAATCTCATCATATACTTAAAGGAACTAGACAAACAGTAATGAAACCCAAAGTCAGTGGAATGAAAGAAATAAAAATCAGAGCAGAAATAAATGAAAGACTCTAAAAAGTCAATGAAATTAAGACCTGGTTCTTTGAAAAGATAAAACTGACAAAACATTAGCTAGACCCACTAAGAACCAAAGAGAGAAAGCTCAGATAAAAATCAGAAATGAAAGAGAAGTAACAATGGATACCACAGAAGTACAAAAGATTATAAGAGAATTTTGTGAACAGCTATACAATAACAAGTGGGCTTCCTTGGTGGCTCAGTGGTGAATTCTGACTGCCAATACAAAAGATGTGGGTTTGATCCCTGAGTTGAGAAGATCCCCTGGAGAAGGAAATGGCAACCCACTCCAGATTCCAGCATTCTTGCCTGGGAAATCCCATTAACAGAGGAGCCTGGTGGGCTACAGTCAATGAGATTGCAAAGGAGTCAGGCATGATTTAGTAACTAACTAATCATACAACCTAGAAGAAACACAGAAATTCTTAGAATCATACAACTTTCTAAGAACAAATCATGAAGCAATAGAAAACCTGAATAGATTGAGTTATTGAGAGGGGCATTAGTAGTGTCTGACTCTTTGCAACCTTATGAACAGTAGGCTGCCAGACTCCTCTGTCCATGATTTTATCCATGGGATTTTTCAGGCAAGAACATTGAAGTGGGTTGCCATTTCCTCCTCCAGGGGATCTTCCTGACTCGGGGATTGAACCCACATTTCTTCTGTCTCCTGCATTGCAGGCATATTCCTTATATGCTGAGCCACTGGGGTAATCCCAAAAGAGATTGAAATAGTAGTCAAAAACCTCCTTTAAACCAAAAGTTCTGGACCAGATAGCTCTATAGTCTTCAGCTCAGTGATCTGTGATGACCTAGAGAGATGGGATGGGAGGGATAGGAAGGAGGCTCAAATAAGAGAGGATATATGTATGCATATAGCTGATTCACTTCATCATACAGCAAGACTCAGCATTACAAGGCAACGAAACCACAATAAAAAAAGAAAGAAATAGTAAAAAGAAGAGGTGAAAGCCCTTACACATCTGTGGGTGGAGGCATGCTGGAGTATGCTGTGATCCTGTTCCAGTGGTGCTGGGTGCCATGTTCAGGGGTGTGTGGTAGCACTGGTCCAGGAGGGTGCAAGGTCTGGGTCAGGATATTGGGGTCAATAGCATCAACTGTGTGTACTTGTTGAACACTCTAGGGGGAATCCACAGAAACTGCCAAGGCTGTTAGGGTCTTCAGTGGCACCTGTATATCCAACAGCTAGGGACCACAGCAGGCAGTGTTGGAGGTCAGAGCTGGTGTTGTACACATATAGCTGCAGCAGTAGGGGCCAGTAAGAAATGGCTGGGTATTATCAGGGGCTGATTGCTGACACACATGTAGTGATGGGGGCCAGGTTAGGTGGCAAGGGCAGGGGCCAACTTCAGACACAAAAGTAGCCAAGGAGCCTTTGCTGTTGACATGTACTACAGTGACTGTTGAGTCTCACCATCAGTGCATTGCTGTGTGGGTTGGTGACCGAGGTTGAATAAGGGCCATGTGGATGCCCAGCTGTGGGTGAATGCAGGGGCATAGGCCAGTGACAGAAAGAAGGTATCTGGGCCAATAAGCCACTGTGAGTGGCCTGGCTGCTGGCTGCACAGTCTCCTACTGCATGCATGCATACAGTGGAAACTGACAAATGGTGTCAGGACAGCAGCATGCATGTCTACAGCTGGAGGGACTAGCCTAGCATATGTGTATGGTGGTAAAGATCACCTGTTTTTGCTTGTGGCTAGCCATCAACTGGAGAAGGCAATGGCACCCCACTCCAGTACTCTTGCCTGGAAAATCCCATGGACAGCGGAGCCTGGTAGGCTGCAGTTGATGGGGTCGCTAAGAGTCGGACACGACTGAGTGACTTCACTTTCACTTTTCCCTTTCACGCCTTGGAGAAGGAAATGGCGGCCCACTCCAGTGTTCTTGCCTAGAGAATCCCAGGGACAGGGGAGCCTGGTGTGCTTCCATCTATGGGGTCGCACAGAGTCGGACACGACTGAAGCGACTTAGCAGCAGCAGCAGCAGCCATCAACGAGGAGATCCAACCAGTCCATTCTGAAGGAGATCAGCCCTGGGATTTCTTTGGAAGGAATGATGCTAAAGCTGAAACTCTAGTACTTTGGCCACCTCATACGAAGAGTTGACTCATTGGAAAAGACTCTGATGCTGGGAGGGATTGGGGGCAGGAGGAGAAGGGGACGACAGAGGATGAGATGGCTGGATGGCATCACTGACTCGATGGATGTGAGTCTGGGTGAACTCCGGGGGACAGGGAGGCCTGGCGTGCTGCATTTCATGGGGTCCCAAAGAGTCGGACACGACTGAGCAACTGAACTGAACTGAACTGAAGCCATCAACTGCTGATCTTTATGGCGAATTGGAAGCTGGGGTCTTGTTGATATCACTCCAGAACTGAAATATGTTTCTTCTTCTCCTAGATGGTAGCTTCAGACCAGAGGTTTTTGCCTAATTTGAGTTTAGTATTTTTTTAAAGCTTTTGCTGTGCTACTGTAGGTCTGTCCCATACATGTACCACTCAGGCTGTAGTTTGACTAGTATTATGGTTTAAATTCTATTTCAGTTCTCAAAATCTCCATGCTGGTTTGGTTTTACTATGCATGTGGTGCTCAGGGGTGACACTGAGACACTGAGTGTGGATTTATGTAGTGAGCAATGCGTTCCTTTCTCAGCAATTTCCTATTAGGGACCATTCCACCAATACTCTCAGACCACAGAGCTTTCTGTTGAGAGTTCTAATTTCTCATCCTTCTGCACTGCCTCACAACTGGGCCTGCCATGGGACAGAGTTGTGAGAAAAATGGCACCTTCAATTCCATGAAGGTCACTTCTCTATGTTTTAATTCCCTTACACATTTTTCCTGCTTTAGTTTACTTTTATTAGTTCTTAGGTAGCTGCTTTATGTGGATCGTCCTGAGATTTTCACTTTAGTGAGCAAGAAATATATGCTGTAATGTATTTATATGATCATAGCAGGACTGGAAATTCTCTGGCTGCTATTTAAATGTTCTTAGTCATATTTCTAAGAGACCTTTTTCTACTCTTGTTAGTACACAAAACTTCTTAAACATGTATATCTATGTCAACAATTTTAGAATATTTTTTACCTTCTGTCTTCAGTTTTGCTTCCACCCCTTTCAACTGTCTTATGGGAGGACAATAGCCCATATTTTAGATTTTCTCACTGTATCTTCTGCTTTCTACCATTTCTTTTCTCTTTTTCATTACTTTTTTTCCTCTTTGTTCTTCTAAGTAGTTTTTGTTTTTCTTTTCAGTTGGGTGTAAATATTTATGAAACCAGTCCATTGAGTCTTTCATTTTAGTTATTCCCGTCTTCATTCTCAAATTTCTATTTGGTCCTTTTTATGGTCTCCAGTACTCTTGCCTGGAGAATCCCAGGGATGGAGGAGCCTGGTAGGCTGCCGTCTATGGGGTTGCACAGACTCGGACATGACTGAAGCAACTTAGCAGCAGCAGCAGCAGCAGCATGGTCTCTAATTCTGTGGTTAAATTTTAATGTTGCTATTTTTATTTATTTGAATAAGTGGAATTTCCATTTTAGTCATTTATATTGCTTGTCTCCTCATGTGCATGCTTATTTGTTTGTTTGTGTGGCATTTATTTTGTTAAATGATTTGCAAAAATGATTTGAAGCCCCTGGTGGCTCAGAGGGTAAAGAGTCTGCCTGCAATGTGGGAGACCCGGGTTCGATCCCTGGGTCGGGAAGATCCCCTGGAGAAGAAAATGGCAACCCACTCCAGTATTCTTGCCTGGAAAATCCCCATGGATAAATGAGCCTGGGCTACAGTTCATAGGGTTGCAAAGAGTTTGACATTGACTGAGCGACTTCACTTTCTTTCTTTCTTTTCTTTCTACGGTGTTATATTATCCCAGAAAAACAAAAAACAAAACTTGCCTCTTCTACTTTCCAAGTAATATGCTAAGTCCAATTTCAAGATTTGAAATTGTTTATAGCATATTTTGGGAAGATCCCCTGGAGAAGGAAATGGCAACCCAATCCAATATTCTTGCCTGGAGAATTCCATGGACAGAGGAGCTTGGTAGACTACAGTCCATGGGATCACAAAGAGTAGGACAGGACTGAGCGACTTCACTTCACTTCACTTCACTTCATAGCATATTTTTAGTCTCAGCTTACTTTTAGTTCATCATGATCACTACTATGTATTCCTTTAGTGTTCCTATCCAAATTGATGGGGTTTATTATGGCTCCAGGCTCCCCAGGTAGCCCTAGTGGTAAACAACCTGCCTGCCAGTGTAGGAGATGCAAGAGACACAGCTTGGATCCCTGGGTCAGGAAGATCCCCTGGAGGAGGGCATGTCAACCCAGTCCAGTATCCTTGCCTGGAAAATCTCATGAACTGAGGAGCTTGGAAGGCTACAGTCCATGGTGTTGCACCGAGTCACATGTGACTGAAGAGACTTAGCACACATACACACATCATAGTTCCATCTTGAGTGACTGTAAAACAAACAAACAACAACAAAACCAGAAAAACACCAAAAACCTTCTGTGAGTCACCTAAGTAACCTCTTTGAAATCAACAAACAATTCCAGGGAAAAAGATGCCCCAAACTCTATGCTTACTTCACTGAGCCTTCATCTTCCCCGAGATCATTGCATAGAGGTTCTTCACTATTTCAATCTCTGTAACATGTTCAAGCAGCCTTTAAAGATACCTTCTTTTGCTTTTATGTTGTCCTCAGTGACAGCTTTGATTCATATTCCTTAGTGCACCATTGCTGCAGAAATCCCCAAGATTAATGTATAAGCTGCCAGGAAGTATGCAGAATGAAGGATGTTGAAGATAAACCTGAAAACCAACCACTTGTTTTATTCAGGGATCAATGGTTGGTTAATGTTTCTTTTCTTTCCTTAACATGAAATCTTCCAAATATTTTATGGACAACTAAGATCTCTAATTCCCTTTCCTTTTCAGCTACAAATACAAGGATTTTGAGTCATTTTGTAAAAGGGAATGGCCAAGCCTCCCTTACTCTCATCCCCTCTTCATTGGCCAGAATGCGACTGTGGTGCTGAGCCATTTTTCATCATCCAAGGCAACATTCTAGAGATACTGCAAAACCATCATACTGGCCTTAAGCTATATACCCAGATGTTACATGAGAAAGGATGTATTTTTATTCTGTTCAAGCCATTGTAGGTGAAGACTTCTTGTTTCCAGTCTGATCTGTTCCAGTCTAATCTGATTAACATAAGATTTATTACCAAGAGTGGATTGCTGCTAAATGAACCAAATGTATATGTACAAATGTACAAATACATTTTTGTACATTTTGTACTGTCACTCAGTCGTGTCCAACTCTTTGCGACCCCATGGACTGTAGCCTGCCAGGCTCCTCTGTTCATGGGGATTCTCCAGAAAGAATATTGAAGAAGGTTACCATGCCCTCCCACAGGGGATCTTCCCAGCCCAGGGAAAGAACCCAGGTCTCCCGCATTGCAGGTGGATTCTTTACCATCTGACCCACCAGGGGAGCCCAAGAATGCTAGTGTGGGTAGCCTATCCTGTCTCCAGGGGATCTTCCTAACCCAGGAATCGAACCAGGATTTCCTGCATTGCAAGTGGATTCTTTTCCAGCTGAGCTACCACGGAAGCCCTATGCACGTGTAGCATTACCTTAGTGCAGGTAACCTATAGAAATTGGAGATGACAGGAAAATGGATTCCCCTTTGGAGCCTCCAGAAAGGTTGGCAGAGTTTGTAGCCCTGCCAATACCTTGATGTTCACCCTGTCAGATATTCCATGCTTCTGACTCTCCAGAACATTAAGATAATAAAGTTGTGCTGTTTTTTAGTCACCAAGTTTGTCGTAATGTGTTAGCTGTGTTAGAACTGAGGTAGGAGATGGATGGGCTCCAGGTTAATAATTTATAAGTAGCCTCCTGTTTACATATCCTGAGAAAAGAAGCAGGTGGTTTTGAGGCTAGATATTTACAATCCACCTCTTTTTTGCATTTCAAATAGAAATAACAATAGAAATAGGGTAAATAACCAGCCTTTGCCTCCTGTGGACACAGTAAGATAACAGTTATGACTGAGCATAAAAGATCAAGATGTCATATTTCCCATCCTTGGGGCAAGGGAGACACTGCACATGCACAAAAAGACTCTTTGGGGGTCAAAAATGAGGGGGTACCACCCAAGAATAGGTGATGCCAAGGCCTGCTTCATAGGTCTCTGGGCTAGAATCCATGCAACGTGCATATTGGGAAGAGTCCTAGGCAGGTCAGGTGTGGAAAAATGAACCAGACAATTGGCCAAAGGTAAACAAAGACCTGGAAGAACTGCCCATATACATGGCTTAGCCATCTCTTTACTGTGCTCCTCACCACTAGGGAGGACACTCACATGCTTACTCCCCAAGTGTGCATCTCTGTATTGCTTCTGGCTTAAATAAATTATTCCTCCATGTGCTCTCCCACTTGTTGTGCTGTGTCTCTGATAATAAACTTTGCATCTCTCTTTTAGTTTTTGGCTCCTTGGAAATGAATTTTTCAGTGGATGCAAGGCCCAAGGGAATTTTCCTTCTAGCCTCTATCTCCTGGTGGACTAGTGATTATGATTGCTGGTTTTCATACAGGCTACCCAGGTTCAATTCCTGGGCAGGGAACTAAGGTCTTACTTCAAGCTACAGCTCACTGCTGCCTCTCTGAGGTCATTATGAATAAACTGAGGTAGGCTTCAGATCCACATCATCTAACTCCTGTCCTAAACTATGTCTTTTGTTTAGTGACTTTCATTATATCATAGAAAATCATTTCACAAATTTTCTCTTGCAAAACCTTGAAAAAGAGACCACAATTTCATCTTCACTAAAACCTTCAAGGAAGACAAAATTGAGCCTTTGAAGAAAGGTCTCTGAAGAAAGTACCTTTCAGTCAACAGATTGTGGCTTGCAGGCATTATGTAGCAGTTTAGGTTATAAACCCTCAGCTAGGAAATGGGGCTATCACTGTGGCATAAATCATAAAAGAGATGTTAATTGCTGTCCAAGCCTCTGGTTTCAGATGACCCCAAGACAGGTACCTTTGTGTGTGTGTGTGTGTGTGTGTGTGTGTGAGAGAGAGAGAGAGAGAGAGAGAGAGAGAGAGAGAAGAAGAGGAGAGAGGGGAGAGTTCATTAATCAACCCAGATGTTTCAAGACTGCATATTTAGAAGAGATCTCTTGGGCTGTAGACGTAAACATTGTAGATACATAAACAGTGTTTGAAGAAATTGATTTCTGAAGCAATTCCAAGTTTAGCCTTAGATATCCAGTATGCCAACATTCACCTCTAGGAAACTGCCTATGAAAGGTTAGCAATCCAGCAATCCCGTAAAAGGCCCTTGTCTCCGATGTCCATTTCATACCAGGGTATGGAGAATAACGGACAAAGAACAACTTCTCAGAGGGAAAAACTTGGCATGGCCAGATGGGCATTCCATTCCACTGCCAAGGCAGCAAGTGATTGTGAGTCTTGAAAATTGTGATCCCTACAGGAACTGGATGGGGATTTGGGTTTTGTTCCTTTCAGAAGGAATGAGTATGGTATCTGGTAGGAACAAGGGCACTACTCATGAGTATTTGAGTGTGTTTTAGGAGGTGGACTGGTCCCCTTTCCATAACAGAACTCTTGACTTCCCTACCCTGGTTGCCCTTGCAGTTAGATGTGGCCACCTAACCACATTCTGCTCAAACATGTGAGCATTAGTGACCTCTCCTCCTTTCTTCTCCACTCTCCTATGGCTAGAACATGGCTACGGTTCTGAGCCATCCTGGGCTTTGTTAATGAGTGCAGTGTCTTATCCCTGGCAGAGATCCAGGAAAGGAGACTGAGGTTCAGCACCACTGATCCATCACATTTGCTATGGACTGACTGTCCTGACAGCTATTCCATAGAAAATAAATCTCTGCCTTGTTTAAATGTCTGCCTTTGAAGTCTCTTGTTAACAGTTATATCGTTTGTAATTTAACAACATCCACGAATTAACAAAACATTTCCTGCTTTTGATTCAGTAATGAAGAAAATAGTTAAATTTTAGAATGCATAAAACCGGAGTCAGTAAATGTATGCTTTTATTCAGCATCCTTTTCCAAGAAATGGACAGTGAGTATAAAATTCTGCTCTCCCATGTAAAAGTGTTCTGGCTGTCAGGAAGAAAGTTGTTTATGTTACTTTATAGAATGAGGACAAAGATAAAAGGATATTTCTTCCTGATACTGAAAATGTCAGCAAAAGCCATTTATATAGTTTTAAGAAGTTTGTTCAAGTTTCAAGTGCTATATCACATCAGTAGATTGAGTAGCTTGAAAAGCCTCAGACTATCACTTATAGAGCTGAAGAACCTGTAAAGCAGAAGATAATCAGATTTTGTAAGGCTAAAATGTGGTCCCAACTGCTCAGTCATTGGATTCGACTCATTCTCAGCACTTAATGTTTCCTTTTCTCTTCTTAAGATATCTTTAAGATATCCTTAAAGAAATTAAGGATATCTTCAGAAATATGTAAAAACCACATCCAATTCCTGCAGCAAATCAAGGAAATGAGACCTTTTGCTTAGTGTAATCACACAGGGGGACTAAGAATTAACCTGCTGCTCTATTTCAGTCTCCCAGCCCTCTTTGTACTGCTTGATGAAGCTCTCAAAATAATTTTTTAAGAATGGCTTTTATGTAACATTGAGCAGATAAAATTTAGGGTGTGTGTGAGTGTGTGTCTGTGTTAGAAGGCACCATCTTATTTAACCTAATTACAGAAGGAACATCTTATTATCATTTCCCTCTAGAAGTAAGCCTTATCCTATATTTTACATTTAATTTTTCCTTATTATTTCTTCATAATTTTATTTTGAAAATGCTTATACTTTTCATAATATATTGTCTTTCGGGGTATATTATGGTTTTAACTTTGTATACATTTAAGCATACTGCATACTATAAAACTTCTTTGACTTAAAAAAAAAATGTTGTGTCCCTGAAATATGTTTTTGTTGTTATAAGTCACTGCTGAATACTATGCCATTGTATGAGCATTCAGTTGTGACATATAGGCTAATATTCAATTTATTTCCAGTTCTTTGCTATTACAAATTGTTAAAGTGAACAGTCCTTTATGCTTCCTGGTACATGTATTCCAGGGTTTCTCCAGGTAGTAGAACTGTTGGGTCATAGACAGTGCATATTTCTAACACTAGATTATGACAAGTTGTTTTTTCAAAATGGTTAAACAATTTATAACATCCACCAACAATGTATGAGGGTTCTACATGCCTTTGAAAAAAATTTGGTATTGTCAGATCTTTCAACTTTGTTTCTAACCTGGTAGGTATTAAAAAGCATCTCATTGTACTATTAATTTACATTTACTGATGGGGTTGCTGCCTGTTGGTCTTTCTACTTTGATGGCCATGTTTTGTTCTTTCCATCTTTTGGTGTTTTTACTGGTTCTTTTTATTTTTTAGTTAATTTATAGGAGTTCATGTTTTAGCACATGGCTTACTATTTTACTTACTTTCTGAAGCATTTACATTTATGTGATAGCATTTATGTGTTTTTATCTTTAGATTTTGCACTTTTAAAATTCTTATTTAAGAAATTCCCACTCCCCTACCCAAAATGAAAATACAATCTTTCAAATGTTATTATATTGCCTTTAAAACATAAGTCTTTTAACCATCTGGAATTGTACAGATCCTGTGGTATGGGTATATCATGTGATATGGAGGTCCAAGCTATTTTCTATATGGGTAATCACATGGATCAGCACCATTTATTAAGAACTCCATCTTTTCCTCATGGTTCTCCCATAAAAATGTTTTCCTGCATGATGGTGTCTGTTCTGATGATCCAATTGTCCATTTCTGTTCTAATATCACTCTATGTAAATTATTACACTGTTTAAGTTTTGATATGTTATTCATTAGGAGTGCTTAGACTATTCTTATGATTCTGTGTTTCCATGTAAATTTTAGAGCTGATCTTGCAGGGTATACACACACATATACACATACACATCCAAAACAGCTTTAATATGCTGATTTGATTTTCCATTAAATTTATTTACTAATTCAGGGATGATTGGCATTATTTGAAGTTGAGGGGTTTTTTGCACACAGTATGAATTTTTACTTATTTAAATGTATTAACAACTGTGAATAATTATATATATAAATTATATATATTAATATATAATTATATATAATATATGTATTTCTATATCATCTTAATTTATTTTGTTAGATTTTTTCTTTAATTAAATATTCTTGCTAAAGTGAAGCTCTTTTCACTATGCAAAAACAGTTCATCCTTAAAATATGTTCATACTTAAAATCTATTGTCTTATATAACTATAGGTGAAGCAGCTTTCCTCTGTGCTTATATTTTTCGAATGCTATTGTAAACAGGCTTTTAATATATATATATTTTTTCTACATATATATATTCTACTTATTTTTTGTGATGTAGACAGATGCAATTGATTTTGTACATTGATTTTGTATCTAGCAGCATTACTAAAATAATTTCATCTATTCTAACATTTTATCCTAGAATGTTTGGGGATTTGCTATATGGACAATTAAAAGATAGATGCATAATGACAGTTTTCCTATTTTATAATATTAAAGTCTTTGATATCTATTTTCATTTTGCTCAACTTGCCAGGATATTTAGTATAAATAGAAAAATAAAACATACTAATAGCAAAAAATCTTTCTAATCATAAGGGTAAGCTTTTACACTTGTATATAAAATGTTTATTATACATGTTTAAATAAACTTTTAGCTTTAGAATAGGTTTAAGATTTACAAATAAATTGTGTTTCTAGTACAGAGAATTACCAAATACCTCACACTCAGTTTCCCCAATTGCTAACATTTTATGTTAGTTTCACCTATATCACTCACAGTGGCTCAGGCTTTATTTTAAATCACTGTTACACTTTTGAGGAGGACTGGTCAGGTATTTTGTAGAATTTTCTCCAGCTGGGATATTTTTCTCACGACTAGACTGGTTATTCACTTATCTATTGAAAGATATCTTCGTTCCCCCCAGTTTTTTTGTAATTATGAATAAGACTTCTATAAACTTTGCCTACTGGTTTTGTATGAATATAAGTTTTAACTTACTTTGGCAATGCCTAAGAAATGCAACTGCTGGATTCTATAGTAAGTCTATATTTAGTTTTGTAAGAAACTGCCATATTGTCTTCCAAAGTGGCTGTACCATTTTGCATTTCTACTTGCAATGAATGAAAGTTCCTATTGCTGCATATCCTTGCCAGCAGTTAATACTATCAATCAATATTTTTGTAGTTCAGCTATTCTAATAGATGCATGGTGGCATTGCATTATTCTTTTAATTTTCAATCCTCTAATCATAAATGAGGGCTTCCCTTGTGACTCAGTTATTAAAAAATCTGTCTGTGATGCAGGTAACTGCCTGAAATGCAGAAGACCCGAGTTCAATCCCTGGGTCAGGAAGATCCCCTGGAGGAAGAAATGACAACCCACTCCAGGATTCTTGTCTGGAAAAATTCCATGTACAGAGGAATCTGTCAGGATACAGTCCATGGGGTTGCAAGAGTCAGACACAACTTAGGGACTAAACAGACACCATCAATCATAAGTGATGTTGAGCAATTTTCACATACATAATCATCATCTGAAAATCTTTGGTGAGATGTATGTTCAGTTCTCTTGCCCATTTGCAATTAGGTTGTTAGTTTTTTTATTGTAGTTTCTTACTCTATACATACATCTTTAATAAACTCCTTACTGTTTTTTACTCAATGGATTTTGAATTTTGCCAAAAGGTTTTTGTTTATGTAAACCATTGAGTTGATTATATAATCAATTTTCCTTCAATCTGACATTGAAATGGATTATATCAATTTGTTAATAAAAATTAAAGTGTGTTACTGAAATAATTTTAACTTAATGTATTACCTTTTCACACACTGGTTAATTGGGGAGGGATAAATTGAGAGGTTGACATATACTAATACATACTACTATATATAAAATAGATAACTAATAACATGGCACAGTGATAAAGAATCTGCCTGCCAATGCAGGAGATGCAGGAGACATGTTTTCAATCCCGGGTTGGGAAGATCCCCTAGAGAAAGAAGTGGCAACCCTTCCAGTATTCTTACCTGGAAAATTCCATGGGCAGAGGAGCCTGGTGGGCTATAGTCCATGAGGTCACAAAGAGTCATAGGCAACTGAGTGACTGAGAACATGTGCAGGTACACACACATATGTGCACACAATAAAGACCTACAGAGAACTTCTACTCAATACTCTGTAATGGACTATGTGAGAAAAGGATCTTAAAAAGGAGTGGATATGTATGTATATGTTTATGTTTAATAGATTCACTTTGTTGTAGATCTGAAGTTAACACAACATTGTAAATCAAACATACTCCAATACAAATTTAAAATAAATAGCTATTTTTTTATTAGAAAAAAAATAGTACCTCTAATGGTTATAGATGTTTTTAGATTTTTTACCCTCACTTCTTGTGTCAATTTTGGTAGGATATTTCTGGAAATATGTTTATTTCATCTAAGTTGAAGCTTAGATATGATGGCATGAAACTGGCCAACATATCATTATCTTAAGACTTTTTACACGTTTGCTTATTTAATGACATTTATCTTTAGTCACCCTGTTTATTTGACTTATATGCAGAGTACATCATGCAAAATACCAGGCTGGATGAAGCATAAGCTGGAATCAAGATTACCGGGAGAAATACCAATAACCTCAGACATGCAGATGACACCACACTTATGGCAGAAGTGAAGAACTAAAAAGCCTATTGATGAAAGTGAAAGACTGTGTAAAAGTTGGTTTTAAACTCAGCATTCAGAAAACTAAGATCATGGCATCTGGTCCAATCACTTCATGGCAAATATATGGGGAAACAATGGAAACAGTGACATACTTTATTTTTTTGGAGCTCCAAAATCACTGCAGATGGTGACTGAAGCTATGAAATCAAAAGACACGTGCACCTTAGAAAGAGAACTATGACAAATCTGGATAGCATATTTAAAAGCAGAGGCATAACTTTGCCAACAAAGGTCCATCAAGTCAAAGTTCTGGTTTTCCCAGAAGTCATGTACAGATGTGAAAGTTAGACCATAAAAAAGGCTGAACACCAAAGAACTGATGATTTTGAACTGTGGTGTTGGAGGAGATTCTTAAGAGTCCTTTGGACTGCAAGCAGATCAAACCAGTCAATCCTAAATGAAATCAGTCCTGAATATTCATTGGAAGGACTGATGCTGAAGCAAACCTCTGATACTTTGACTATCTGATACAAAGAGCTGACTCACTGGAAAAGACCCTGATGCTGGGAAAGATTGAAGGCGGGAAGAGAAAGGGATGATAGAGGATGAAATGGTTGGATAGCGTCACCGATGCGATGGACATGACTTTGAGTAGGCTCCGGGAGTTGGTTATGGACAGGGAAGCCTGGCATGCTACAGTCTATGGGGTCACAAAGATTTCGACATGACTGACCTACTGAACTGAAACTGAAATCCTTATGTATTTTAAAATCGCTGATAGTATTTACATGTACTGTTCTCTTTCTCTTTGATCAGATTCAATATAGGTTTAACAATTTTTCTGACTGTATTCAAAGACCATACTTTAGACTTCCTGATTCTATATATGCTTTCTTTTTATATAAATGCTTTAGGGTCTAATGTTTATATTCCCTTCCTTCTAACTTTCTTTGTGTCTTTTTAGGTTATTTTTCTAAGTTTTAAATTAGTCATTTTATTGTAACTTTCCTTCTTTTTATACTATAACATTTAGTGTTAAAACTGTCTTCAGCTATATCCCAAGAGATTTGAAACATTATGCTTTACATCTAAATTTAAAATCTTAATTGAATCGTGATTTATTTAAAAGTGTGTTTCTTAACTTCCAAATGTATGCAGTTTTTAAAGTCCTTTTTCTCTGCAATTCTGACATGTTAATTTTGATCTGAGAGCATGCTTGGTGTGTATGGTGGTTATCTGTGACAGAGTGATGTTGTGTAATATACTTTCCTCAAAATAATTGGTTTATCATAAGGTTTTATTTAGCTTCTGGGTCTACAGGGTAGCTGGGAAGTTTTGTTGGTCTTTATTGGGCTTTGTCACATTTTTGGAGTTTAGGTAGCTGTCATTTTATTTAAGATGACCTTCACTTGGATGATTAGGCTGATTCCTCTCTAGCCTGTAAATATATTTCATCTTTCAATATGTACTCATAGTGATAGCAGAAGACAAGAGAGAAGGTAGAAATATTACCAAAAGAAGGCACAATATCAGCCCACATTTAAGGGGTAGCGAATGGAGTTCACCTCTTTACTAAGAGGATTGATGAAAGATACAGGGAGGGATGAAGTGTTAAGCTATTAATACAGTCAATCTACACACTAAGTTACAAATCTTATAAATATTTTTAAAGCTTGCTTTATGAATAAGTTATCAATTTCTATAAATGTCCTACAACTTTAAAAAATATTATATAGTCTTTTTTCGGAGGTGTATGAAATTCAGAAATGTCTATTAAACTTTCTGAATGTCTTTTAAATGTATATAAAAAGCATTTTTAAATGCTTTAAGCAATCACTTTATTTTCTAGTTTGATTAAGATATTGAGATATAATTGACATAACACTGACTACATTTCAAGTATATAACAATGATTTGATATCTGCATATATTGAAAACTGATTAGCACAAAAAAGTTTAGATAACATGAATCACTGCACAGTTACATTTTTTCTTGTGATGAGAACATCTAAGGTCTACTCTCAATAACTTTCAAATATGCAACCCAGTAGTGTCAACTGGAGTCCCCATGCTGTATGTTACAAACACAGAATGTGTGAAGATGGTCAAAAGTTCAAACTTTCAGTTTTCATGTATTTACCTTATACCTGAAAGTTTGAATTCTTGATCGCCTTTGCACATTTCATCCATCCCCCACACACTGTTTCTGACAACAACCATTATACAGTATTTGTCTTTCTCTGTCTGACATCTCACTTGGTATAAAGTCTCCAAGTTTCATTCCTGTTGTCACAAATGAGAGGATTTTCAACTTTTTATGGCTGAATAACATTTGTGTGTGCATGTGTGTGCCACATTTTCTTTGTGTTCATTTTTTGATGGATATAGTTTCCATGATTTGATTATTATAAATATATTAAAATGAGCAAGGGGTGGCAGATATCTTTCAAAATAATGGTTTCCATTCCTTCCAATAAACACCCAGAAGTATGATTGCTCAATCATATCATAGTTCTCTTTTTAACTCTTTGAGAAAACTCCATACTGTTTTCCACATGTGACTGAACCAATTTACATTCCCACTAATGGAATACAAGGGTTCCCTTTTCTTCAGATCCTTGCCATCACTTGTCTTTTCGATGACAGCCATTCTAATAGGCCTGAGGTGATATCTCGTGTAGTATAAATCTGAGCTGCAAAGTGGCATAAAGGTCTCACTGTAGTTATGGATTATTTTTTTTTTTTAATCAATTAGCACAAATATCCTAGGCAGAGAATTTTCCTCCTAGCTTTTGGTGTGTTTGGAGGAGGTTTTATTTAGTTTACACTTACATAAGTTTTGTAGCCCCTTGGTTGGGGTCCCAGAAATATAAGAATCTCTTATTAGATATCCCTACCTGGGATTTCCCTGAGATTTGTGTCCTAAATCCATAACCCTGTATGACAACAAAAATTAAGCCTCAATTTACTAAAGATTTTTCAATTCTCTCAGAGTAAAAGCCTGATTCACTGCACATTGCACCTCTCTAATTTGTCTTTTTTCTTTTACTTTGAAGTTTCTCTTGTAATGGGCCCCTATTCTTTCTTTTTTCCTGCTAACTCATCAAAACCTCTTAAAAAAAAAAAATGGGCCAAAGAACTAAACAGACATTTCTCCAAAAAAGACATACAGATGGCTAACAAACACATAAAAAGATGTTCAATATCACTCATTATCAGAGAAATGCAAATCAAAACCACTATGAGGTACCATTTCACGCCAGTCAGAATGGCTGTGATCCAAAAGTCTACAAGCAATAATTGCTGGAGAGTGTGTGGAGAAAAGGGAACCCTCTTACACTGTTGGTGGGAAGCAAGCTAGTACAGCCACTATGGAGAACAGTGTGGCGATTCCTTAAAAAACTGGAAATAGAACTGCCTTATGATCCAGCAATCCCACTGCTGGGCATACACACTGAGGAAACCAGAAGGGAAAGAGACACGTGTACCCCAACGTTCATCGCAGCACTGTTTATAATAGCTAGGACATGGAAGCAACCTAGATGTCCATCAGCAGATGAATGGATAAGAAAGCAGTGGTACATATACACAATGGAGTATTACTCAGCCATTAAAAAGAATACATTTGAATCAGTTCTAATGAGGTGGATGAAACTGGAGCCTATTATACAGAGTGAAGTAAGCCAGAAGGAAAAACACCAATACAGTATACTAACACATATATATGGAATTTAGACAGATGGTAACGATAACCCTGTATGCAAGACAGCAAAAGAGACACAGATGTATAGATCAGTCTTTTGGACTCTGTGGGAGAGGGCGAGGGTGGGATGATTTGGGAGAATGGCATTGAAACATGTATAATATCATATATGAAATGAATCACCAGTCCATGTTTGATGCATGATACCGGATGCTTGGGGCTGGTGTACTGGGATGACCCAGAGGGATGATATAGGGAGGGAGGTGGGAGAGGGGTTCAGGATGGGGAACATGTGTATACCCGTGGCAGATTCATGTTGATATATGGCAAAACCAATACAGTATTGTAAAATAATTAGCCTCCAATTAAAATAAATAAATTTATACTAAAAAAATAAAATGTGATCTTTAAAAAAGTTCAATCTAAAATTCTATTGTTTTAATGGATCAATTATGATGTGAGTGAAAGTCACTCAGTTGAGTCCACCTCTTTGCGACCTCATGGACTATACAGTTCATGGAATTCTCCAGGCCAGAATACTGGAGTGGGTAGCCTTTCCCTTCTCCAGGCATCTTCCCAACCCAGGGATCGAGCCCAGGTCTCCCACATTGAAGGCAGATTCCTTGCCAGCTGAGCCATAGAGGAAGCCCAAGAATACTGTAGTGGGTAGCCTATCCCTTCTCCAGCAGATCTTCCTGACCCAGGAATCAAACCAGAGTCTCCTGCATTGCAGGCAGATTTTTTACCAACTGAGCAATCAAGGAAGCCATTATAGTATGAAATTCAGCATATTTATATAGATATCTGAAGTGAAATTTTAAGGAGTTATATCTCCATAATTTCAGTCCCATATTCCAAATAAATATCCAGAACTAACAGGAAATATTTCTAAGCTCTAGTTGTAGTTTAAAGAAAAGAAAGAAAGAAAAGAAAAAGGGAAACTGTAATTCTGCTGCTGTTGTTGTTGTTTAGTTATTAAATCATGTGTGACTCCTTGCAACTCCATGGACTGTAGCATGCCAGGCTCTTCTGTACATGGGATTTCCCAGGCAAGAATATTGGAGTTTGTTGCCATTAAAATTATAAGATTGTCTCATTCTGTGGAAATGAAGTGTGAGGAAAGATACAATTAGCTGTTGAATCCCATAGTCCTGGACTGGAAGATGTCTGTGATATCCTAGCTGAAGTTTGGCGAAACATATGAGAAACAGCATCTCTGAGGAAGCACAGAACGAAACCATGGAGAATCACTCACAATGTTCATTCTGAGGTAATGAAGGACTAAGAAGATTCAGGTAAGATGGGAATGAAGAGGCAGATGGTGGGGAAGCTTTGCAGCTGGGAGTGTGGTGCTGGGTCAGGAGAATTTCTTGTGACAATGAGTAAGCACAGAGTTAGTAAGAAATACAGGACTCAGACAATGGATTCCTGATGCTAACACTACCACTTCTAATAGCACACATTATGAAGAATATCACATTAAGAAGAATGGTGGAAAACTGCAAAAGTTTTCCATTTCACACTATGTGATCCTTAAAAACATTGAATTCTGCAAAATCACACCTTTAAGGGGGAAATATATTGGGTGAGACCACGGAAAATGTATATTTTAAAGCAGATCTTACAAAACAATAACAACAATCCCAATTAAAATACTAACCTCATTTTAAAGACATAAAGACATATTAACTTTCTAATGGAACCAGAGATCGCACTGCTAACATTCAATGGATCATAGAGAAAGCAAGGGAATTCCAGAAAAACATCAACTTCTGCTTCATTGGCTACACTAAAGCTTTTGACTCTGTGGATCACAACAAACTGTGGAAAATTCTCAAGGAGGTGAGAATACCAGACCACTTTATCTGTCTCTTGAGAAATCTAGACAAGGACAAGGGCTTCCCTTCTGGCTCAGCTGGTAAAGAATCTGCCCACAATGCAAGAGACCTGGGTTCACTTCCTGGATTGGGAAGATCCCCAGAAGGGAAAGACTACCCACTCTAGTATTCTAGCCTGGAGAATTCCATGGACTGTATAGTCCATGGGGTCACAAAGAGTCAAACAGGACTGAGTAACTTTCACTTTCACTGAGAAATCTATATGTAGGTCAAGAAGCAACAGTTAGAACTGGACATGGAACAACAGACTGGTTCACAATTGGGAAAGGTGTACGTCAAGCTGTACATTGCCATCCTGCTTATTCAACTTATATGCAGAGTACATCTGCAAAATGTTGGATTGGATGAATCACAAACTGGATTCAAGATTGCTGGGAGAAATAGCAACCTAATATATGCAAATGACACCACCCTTACGGCAGAAACAAAGAGGAACTAAAGAGACTCTTGATGAGGGTGAAAGAAGAGAGGAAAATAGCTGGCCTGAAACTCAACATTCAAAAAAACTAAGATCACAGCATCTACTCTCATCCATCACTCAATTCAAATAGCAGGGGAGACAGTGGTAGCGGTGACAGATTTTATTTTCCTGGACTCCAAAATCACTGGGGACAGTAACTGCAGCCATGAAATTAAAAGACACTTACTTCTTGGAAGGAAATTATAAGAAACAATGTGTTAAAAAGCAGAAACATCACTTTGCCAACAAAGGTCTGTATAGTCAAAGCTATGTTTTTTCCAGTACTCATATATGGATGTAAGAGTTGGACCATAAAGAAAGCTAAGCAGTGAAGAATCCATGCTTTTGAACTGTGGTGCTGGAGAAGACTTTTGGGAGTCCCTTGTATTGCAAGGAGATCAAATCAGTCATTCTTAAAGGAAATCAATCCTGAATATTCATTGGAAGAACTGATGCTGAAGCTCCAATACTTGGGCCACCTGATGTGAACAGCTGACTCATTGGAAAAGACCCTGATTCTGGGAAACATCGAGGGCAGGAGGAGGAAGAAAAAGGGGTAACAGAAGATGAGATGATTGGATGGCATCACTGACTCAATGGATATGAGTTTGAGCAAACTCCAGGAGACAGTAAAGGGCAAGGAAGCCTGGCGTGCTGCAATCCATGGAGTCACAAAGAGCTGAACATGACTCAGTGACTGAACAACAAAGACAATAAAACTTTAATGAATGAAAGAGCTACAGTTGATAAAATTTCACTGTAATAGAACACGTGAGAGTAATCTGATGGAAGCAGTTGTAAGAAACAGCTGAAGCCCTGGAGTTAATAGAGATAAAGCAGTGGTATACCCTCATTATCAGGAGATTCAGGTACAAAGCAGGAGCTGGTTTTATACAGCATGCAACCATCCATAGATGGCTGGCTCTGAGTCATTAATACATGCTGTTTTCTTAGGGTACCATGAGAACATTTAATGCAAAGCAATGGCCAACCTCAACTAGAAGGAGGACTTCAGGGAACAGCTACTCCATGGAGCACGTATCCCCTTGGCTTGCTGTGTCCTAGGTTTTTTTCATTTGTTTGTTTGTTTTTTAGCTTCAGTAATGCTTATCATTCTTTTTTAGTATCTTTAATGCTCATTCTGCTATGACTTGGTGATGCAAAACCATACTAAAGTACCTTGAGTTTATACTGACAGTTGCTTATGTACTGTAATTATGTATGTAATTATGTATGAGCTAATTTTCTTTACAAAAGACATCTGTAACAAAACAGATAGTACATAATTAAAAATCTAAGCCCTATGATTTTTAAGCATGTATTTTTAACGTTATGCTTTGAAATAAAATAGAATGAGTTAATAGATATAAATACTCAGTATGTAACTGTATTGCTATCTTATAAACTTAACATGTATTAACATTTATTTTATTTTTCTCCTTTACCAAATCTGAGCTTCTTGAGTGTGGGGTCATGTGACAGTCTCACTGGTATTCCAACACCTCTCATAGAGCCAGGCAGAGGTGTTTAGTAAAGTGTTTGCAGAATGAACACATGTATAATCACATATGTGATTGACTGAATGGGCAGCCTTGGTCCCCCACCAGACATAAATCTATCTGTGTGATAGTGGTGGAGGGTGTCCAGGTGTTTCCTTACAGGGTACAATTTCATGGATGTCCTTATTTATAGAACACCTACTGTATACTATGTGGTAATGTAGACACTCTACCTATAATTTCCCCCACAGACCTCTATCTTCAAGTTTTAGAGGAAGACAGTGAGATTTAAAAAGAGGCAAACTGGCTTGTCCTCTGCCCTGTGGTGGTGAGACATGAGCTGAGAACCTCTTTCTACTCTGCCTGGCAGCAGAGCTTCCCAGTCTCAATTGCCCATCTGGAAACATTCTTACGATGTTATTTATTTCTTTGTTAATGATCAAAAAATCACTTAATAAGAGGTTACATAAATACTTTAAAGAATGAAACAAGACCATGTAGTGAAAAGAAAACAGAATATAAACACAAAAGTGGGTTTGAATCCCAGGAACTTTTCCAAACTGTGTGTTTTCTGTGTGTTTATACACACATATTTTCCTCTCAGACTTATTTATGGGATGAAGGGAAACCCATGGAAATGAAACAATAATATTCTCCTCAGAGGAGGAAGTTGAAAAAATTTATATATGCATGTAAATTTGTATATATATGCATATGTTATGTACAAATGAATATATGTATACAAATACATATATATGTGTGATTTATATGTATATTATTCATGTGTGTCAATACATGCATATATATTATGCATATTACTTATGTATGTACTGTATGTATATATCTATATAATGTAAGTAAATTTACCCTATCCTCTCTTCTGAGGGGTCTTTCCTGGTGGCTCAGTAGGTACAGAATCTACCTGTAATGCAAGAGACCATCTACAATGCAGGGTACCCAGGTTTGATCCCTGGGTCTAGAAGATCCCCTGAAGAAGGAAATGGCAACCCACTCTAGTGTCCTTATCTGGGAAATCCCATGGACAGAGGATCTTGGTGGGCTACAATCCATGGTGGCTACAAGAGTCGAACATGCCTTAATGACTAAACCACGAACATCATTCCTCTGAGGGGGATATCATTGTTTCTTTTCCATGGGTTCCTCTTGGTCATCCCATAAAGTCATTGGGTCAGGATTCAATCCCAAGCCTCCCTATCCTTGGGCATGCTCTTTAAACTCTACTACAGGGTCTTTCTGAGGCATCCACTGTGCCAAAATTCCTATGAGCATCTTGTTGATGGGTGGATGTATCCTGGCACACATCTGATTCCTTGTGTCTCCTCTAGCATGTGTCACTACTAACTTCAGTCGTGCTAGTCAACAGAGAAATGGAAGAAAACTGGGTCTGTAGGCTTTCGTTCTGCTCTCTTCTCATAATTTCCCAACTGGCTGAATGACAAAGATAACTCAAGTGTTTTCTAGTTTGTTTGTTCGTTCAGGTAAGAGTCTTAAATGGTAAGACATCAGTCATGATATGTTTGCTTAAAACATAATTCAAAAGCAGGACTTCCCTGGTGGTCCAGGGGCTAAGATTCTATGCTCCCAATGCAGGTGCCCCGAGTTTGATCCCTGGTCAGGGAACTAGAGCCCACACACCACAACTAAAAAGATTCTGCATGCTGCAAAAAAAGACTGAAGATCCAGTGTGCCACAATTAAGATTTGACACAGTCAAATAAATAAATATTTTTAAAAAGCATAGTTCAAAAGCAGTATCATGATAGAATTATCAAATCATAAACATAAGCCCAACAGCATACAAAGAGAAATGAAGAGTGAGGCAACACTGACAGGTTTCCTGTAATGAGAGTTTGATACTGTTCACATGAAAAAAGTAAAGCTCTTCTGTTTGTTACCAGCAGTTCTAATTAGAATTGATGGTGCTGAGTCATATGCAGTGACACTGCAGGGTTTTAATGCCAGCCCAGAAAATCTATAATGCTATCTGATGGAAAGGAAATCAATAATAGCCATGGTAGGATTTGATTTCAAGTAAAGCACCAACACTATAAACAGGTACCAAATTCATTGTATTCTTATAAAACAGGCTGAATTTGCAACCCTTCCTTACTGGTCATGTTATCCCCTGACCTGGGGGGTAACGTGTGAACCAGAGATGATACCAAATCTGTCAGAAGATTTATTACTGATTTCTGAGGCCCAACAAGTGACTAGCTATGCAGATGCATCACATCTATACAACTTGAGGGACTGTGCTCACACTCAGAAGAAGAAGGCTCTAATCTTCCCAACCTTGTCTCACACTCCAGGATACGATTCTCTTTCTTTTCTTTCAGACCCTTTAGTGGGCCATGTTCTCATTTACCTCCATCCCATTTGCATATACTCTTCCCTATGTCAAGAATTCTCTCTCTGTATGCTTTTCTTTAAAGACTCCATAGCATAAAACTTCTGGAAGTTCTCACTACCTCTGGAGTTTATTTCTGGCCTCCAGAATTGGATTGCAGGCATTCCTCCTCTGGTGTCTCAATGCTCTGTTTTTCTTTTAATTCAGTGCTATCTGTATTCATTCCTGCAGGCTACCATAGCAAGCTATCGCAAACTTAGTGACTTCCTAGAAATTTATTATGCATTTTATTCAGTTTTGGAGGCTGGAAGTCCAAAATTAAAGTGTGGATGGGATCACTCTGTTCCTGAAGACTCTGGGTGAGGACAGGATTCTCCCTCTCCCTTCCAGCTTCTGGCAGTCAATGTCAATTCTTAGCTTTCCTTGCCTGTGGATACTTTATTCTGACATCCGCCCACCTGATCACAGGGAGTTCTCCCCTGTGTGTCTCCATACTGTCCTCCTCTGTGTATCTGTGTCCACATTTCTCTTTCCTTAATAAGAACATCAGACACTGGATTAGGGCTCACTCTAATCCTGTAAGAACACATCTCAACTCAACTACACTTTCAAGACTATTTCCAAATAAAGTTCATATTTTTGAGGTTCTGGATAGACACGAGTATTAGGAGGCAGTATTTGATCTAGTGAAGTATCAGTTATATTATATTTTCTTATTCACTTGCCCTGCTCTACCAGATCATACTGTTAGGGCAGAATTGGGGTTTATTACATTGACTATTGTAACCAATGTGCTTACGATTCTTGGTACAACCTACATGCTCAGTCAATGGTGACTGAACGAATAAATAAAAGTGTATCAATCTTAAGGCAATATCTCTGAATAGAAAGTTATCATACACTGGACCTCGAGTCATTAATTCAGTGATTCTGATGAGGTGATCTAAATGCAAACCCCAAGTCTAGGAAATCAGGGGAGAAACAGCACCTGGAGGTGCAGCAGAGACCAGAGATCAGGTGAAAACTGGATCAAAATGGGAATACTTGAGTATGCAGTAAAGGTTTATCAGGTATTGTTTGCTCAAAGCCTGCACATTCAAAGTAAGGCCTTGGTCCTTGATTGGCCAAGGTTCAGGATTGGCCCTTGACCATCTTCTGGGAGATAACCTCTGAGCCCTTGGAATGTGTGACCTAATGAGACTGCTTTGTATGCTTCAAGCCTTGGGCTGTGCTGTATCAGTATTGTCTCTCCTGGGACTGGAGACTGAGTAGACAATGTCAGTCTTGTAAGCACTGCATGCTTATATGAAAGAAAAGTGAAAGTGTTAGTCACTCAGTTGATTCCGACTCTTTGCAACCTCATGGACTATAACTGCCAGGTTCCTTTGTCAATGGAATTCTCCAGGTAAGAATACTGGATTGGGTAGCCATTCACTTCTCGAGGGATCATCCTGACCCAGGAATTGAACCTGGGTGTTCTGCATTGCCACAGGTTCTTTACTGTCTGAGCCACCAGGTGAACAACCCCCAAATAAAAAGGCCAATACCATGCAGCAGTGAGCCTCCCTGTTGAGAATATGTCATGTGTGTGGTCATGTATCATTGCTGGGAGAATTAATTGTGTCCATATGCAACTCCACTGAGAGCCTAGAAGCTTGTGTCTGGTTTCTCCTGGACATTGCCTCATACTTCCTTCCCTTTGTGAATTTTAATTTATGTAATTTTCCTGTAAAAAAATAAATAAATAAATAAATAATGAATATAATGGCTTTCTCAATCCTATGAGTTCTAGAAAATTACTAGGCCTAGGAAAGATAATTATAAGAAACGTGATACTTGGCATACAGTATGTGCCCAATAAAATATTAGCTGAATGAGTGAACATCTGTGGTGCATTCACAGGTCACCTTACCTGATATTGGGGGATGAGCTGAGATTTCTCTCAGGCTGATATCAAAGTCTGGGCTCAGGCAGGTCCCCCTCCTGCCTTCCTCCAGGCTACAAGAGCACCTTCACATACTTCCTTCTCTCTGGGTTCCTCTCTGCAAAGAAAGAAAGAAAGAAAGAAAAGTGTTTCTCACACCTTCAAGCTTTCTGAGAACAGAGCAATGGCATCTCCTGCTGGATCCACCTAGTGCTGCATCGAGCACAGCGTCAGTGCTGGGGGAAGCTGGTCTGTTTGTCTGCAGTTGTCTGTTTGCCTTTTCCCCATCCATCTGTGTGGGGCCTGGGAAGCTCTGTGGAAGCCCTGGAGCAGAGAGACAGAGAAAGGAAGACACTGCCCACCTTGTATGTGTGCAAACTGTCAGGAGTAGCTTCAGTTCTCTTTCATGCATTGGAGAAGGAAATGGCAACCCACTCCAGTGTTCTTGCCTGGAGAATCCCAGGGACGGGGGAGCCTGGTGGGCTGCCATCTCTGGGGTCGCACAGAGTCAGACATGACTGAAGTGATTTAGCAGCAGTAGCAGCAACAGCTTCAGTTCTCAAAGTGGCCCATGGTTACTGGGCTTCAGCCACACAACTCTGTCCTTTTTCCCTTGAGGCTAGAGGCAGAGGCAGTGTCCTGCTTAATAAATCTCTGGGTTACCTTGTCTCCTGGGTTGCTGAAGAAATTTAACAACTCAAGAGTTATTTCTCTTTTACTGTGGGGTCCTGGCTGATACACAGTCCATCTTGAGGCCTGCAGGACACTCTGGCTGTCCAGATGGGTGGATTATAGATAACAAGAAAATGGCAGAATTCAGTTCACTTCAGTCCAGTTCAGCTCAATCACTCAGTCATGTAAGACTCTTTGTGACCCCATGGACTGCAGCACGCCAGGTTTCCCTGTCCATCACCAACTCCCAAAGCTTGCTCAAACTCATGTCCTTTGAGTTGGTGATGCCATCCAACCATCACATCCTCTGTTGTCCCCTTCTCCTCCTGCCTTCAATCTTTCTCAGCATCAGGGTCTTTTCCAAGGAGTCATTTATTTGCATCAGGCAGCCAAAGTCCTGGAGCTCAAGCTTTAGCATCAGTCCTTCCAATGAATATTCAGGACTGATTTCCTTTAGGATTATTGGTTTGATCTCCTTATAGTCCAAGGGACTCTCCAATACCACAGTTCAAAAGCAGCAATTCTTTGGTGGTTGGTTCTCTTTATGGTCCAACTGTCACTTCCATACATGACTACTGGAGAAACCATAGTTTTGACTAGATGGATCTTTGTCAACAAAATAATGTCTCTGCTTTTTAATATGCTATCTAGTTTGATCATAGCTGGGGCTTCCCTTGTGGCTCAGCTGGTAAAGAATCCTCCTTCAATGCAGGAGACCTGGGTTCAATCCCTGGCTTGGGAAGATCCCTTGGAGAAGGAAAAGGCTACCCACTCCAGTATTCTGGCCTAGAGAATTCTATGGACAGTTCATGTGTTCACAAAGTGTACAGCTTGCGATTCATGCAATTTAGCATTTTGCATGATGTCCTCTGCAATAAGTTAAATAAGCAGGGTGACAATATACAACCTTGAAGTACTGCTTTCCCAATTTGGAACCAGTCCATTGTTCCATGTCCAGTTCCAACTGTTGCTTTTTGACCTGCACACAGATTTCTCAGGAGGCAGTCAGGTGGTCTGGTATTCCCATTTCTTGAAGAATTTTCAACAGTTTGCTGTGATCCACACAGTCAAAGGCTTTGGCATAGTAAATGAAGCAGAAGTAGATGCTTTTCTGGAAGTCTCTTGCTTTTTCTATGTTGAATGGATGTTAGCAATTTGATCTCTGGTTCCTCTTCCTTTTCTAAATCCAGCTTGAACATCTGGAAGTTCTTGGTTCATGTACTGTTGAAGCCTAGCTTGGAAAATCTTGAGTATTACTTTGCTAGTGTGTGACATGAGTGCAACTGTGTGGTAGTTTGAATACTCTTTGGCACTGCCTTTCTTTGGGATTGGAATGAAAACTGACCTTTTCCAGCTCTGTGGCCACTGCTGAGTTTTCCAAATTTGCTGCCATGTTGAGTGTAGCACTTTAACAGCACCATCTTTTAGGATCTGAAATAACTCAGCTGCAATACCATCACTTCCACTAGCCATGTTCGTAGTGATGCTTCCTAATGCCCACTTGACCTCATAGGGTTAGCATATCCTAACTACATCACCCAGGACAGGGAACATGGGCAGTCATGGGTAGATTTTATCTTGCCTACAGTAGGGAGTTGGCCAGGGACAAATTCTCACCACTTTCTACCACTTTAATGACTATCATTGTAAATTCCAGATATAAAAACAGGCATGTGGGTGAAAGGGCATGAGAAGAACCTGAGTCTTCGGTCTCCTGTGGTGGCTGTGACTGTGTCAACTGAGCTAGGCTGGAACCACAGCCACCATATTCCACTCGCTGTAGGAATCCCAGTTAGTGTTGCCCTCAAGGGACATTTTGCAATCATATTCTTAAGCTCTGAAGATGGGGACAAAGATGCAGTTCATGCCTGCTGATGCCAACTGGCAGCCAGGAAGCAGCACTCAGATCCATATGGTATCTCTGGTCTTCACGGAGTCTCTTCTTTCAGCTTCTTCAAGGATTAGGCCAAGTGCAGGGCCAGCTACGTGGCCAAGGCAGCCATGTTCCCCTATAGGTTGCCTACAGCATCATCGGTGTAGAGGCAGACCTACATTTCAGTGTGACCTTCCTGGTCCCAGTTTCCTTTGATCTTTGGCCTTGTCTACAGGCAGTTTCTTATTTTTCTACCACTGCCCTATTGGGCAGCCTCAGGTCAATAATGGATGTAGTAGTCTGCCAAGACTACCCTACCAACCCCACACAGTGTAAGCCATAGTTCTTATAGTAAATCCCTAATTTACACCATGGGTAGTATTTCTGCCACTCAGATGAAAGCCTGTTTGATGCAGAATGAAAACAGTTTAATTGGGGGTGGAGTACAGGGTGTATGCATGGAAAAATGGATAAATTGCAGGCAGAGGAGTCATCAGCTCCTAGGTGTGTGTGTGGTCAGGACTGTGGCAATGTCCACCTCACATTTCTCTTTGTGCCTTGATCCAGCACACATGTCCACTTCTCTGGAGAGCTCCCCAGAGCTCCTGTCAGGAGAGCTTACTCCTGAGAAGTGACCTTTGGCTTAAAGGGAGCTCAAAAACCGGAATCATAGTTGAAGAAGGGCTGTCATGGACTCTGAGCTTGGCCCATATGTTTTACTTAAGCTCAGAAATGACTCAGAGCCCAGAGGGGACCTATAATGGATGAGCTATGTCAACCAGCCCGCTTTCTCTCTACAAATGGGCTCTGCTTGGAAGGCTGATTTATTTGTGTTTTATGGCTTATTTTGTGGTGAACAAAAATCAATAAAGGCATTCATTTTCACATTTTAAATGTGTCAGGCAAAATCAGACCACTGTCACGTGTGTTGTACACGCTCCATTTTCAAAGGTGAATGGGTATGAATGAAATTAAACATTGACTTGGAAGTTACCCACAGGCTTTTCTCTTACTCAAGTTCTACTCGTTTATAGCAGCAGATTGGAGGGTGACCTTATACCTACTACCTGGAGCTGAAGCTTAATCTGCCTAAGTCACTGATGTGCTTTGTGACCTTCAGCACTGAGCCTACTTTTCTTCACTGTCACCTGGATGCAGACAGCAGGACAGAGGGCCTACTCCTGGGCTCTGTATCTAGGAGTAGAGTTGGGACTCTAGTCACCTGAGGACCAGGAGACCAGAAGTATATTTAAGACTGGGCAGGACATGATGTGCTGCCCACAGAGATAACCCTTTAGGTCAAGGCCAGGAGTACTGTTACCTGACTTCTACCCTAGCCCACCTGAGAAATGACAAAATCCAATGAGAGTGCTGGCAATGAGGGCAGAAAAGAAAAGCTGAGAAGTCAAGGTTATTCATATTCCAAATACTCAGAGCATGGACATGAAGGCAAAGAGAAAAAGAATGGGGGCAGTCTGAGAAAAGATGGAGACTTCTACCTAGTGAAACTAGGTGGGTGGAAAAAGCAAGTATCAGCTTATGCTCTATTAGACTTCAAAGGACTTTCTTTGGAATTATTGAATGTAATTGTTAAAATCACTTTACAATTAGGTCTTAGAGAAATGCAAGCTCTATAGAAATATAGTTTATAGGACATATTATCCATGGGGGATATTCAGAAACACATGTCCAGAAAGGTCAGGACATGAAGGTCCACCTGTAGCATATCCAGTCCATTAGAGGCAGATGTCAGGATCTGGATGCTTGAGCAGAAGCTGGACTGGATGTGTATGTTTGAGGTTGTGAGTCAGGCGATGTAGAAGTCATGGATGCACTTGACCTCACAAAGGTTGCTGAGGGACAAAAAACAAGTGAAGCTAAGACCTTATGTAGGCTTCCTTGGAGGCTCAGATGGTAAAGAATCTGCCTGCAATGGTGGAGACTTGGGTTCAATCCCTGGTTTGGGAAAATCCCCTAGAGAAGGACATGGCTATCCACACCAGTATTCCTACCTGGAGAATAACATGGACAAAGGAAGCTGGTGGGCTACAGTCCATGGGATCACAAAGAATTGGACACAACTGAGCAACTAACATATACACACATATACCTGATTCAATGTCCCTTTGAGCAGATGCTACAGAGCAGGAACAAAAAGAACTAGGGGAGAATTGGAATAGAGGGGCTGGGAGAAGAAAAATTTCAGGAGACAACATGACATGCACTTTACCTGAAGCCTGCCAGAGTCATGCAGGAGGTCAATGTACTGATGGCTTCTTGCTATTCATTTGTTTTATCTGGAGAGAGGTGTGTTCCAGGTGTAGCCAGGGGAGGAAGCCAATTCCACATGGATGGTGGGAAACAGCAGTATCACAAATTGGATATTAATTTTATAATCACAAGCTGCTGCTGCTAAGTTGCTTCAGTTGTGTCCAACTCTGTGTGACCCCATAGATGGCAGCCCACCAGGTTCTCCCATCCCTAGGATTCTCCAGGCAAGAACACTGGAGTGGGTTGCCATTTCCTTCTCCAATGCATGAAAGTGAAAAGTGAAAGTGAAGTCACTCAGTCATGTCCGACTCTTAGCAACCCCATGGACTGCAGCCTACCAGGCTCCTCCGCCCATGTGATTTTCCAGGCAAGAGCACTGCAGTGGGTCACCATTGCCTTCTCCAATCACAAGCTAGAAGAGCACAGATATCTAGAAAACAATGACACAACACTACTAAAATGAAGTACTGCCAATGTGTGAGTGATCTCCCTCAAGACAGATGAAGCTGAATCAAGTGTCAGGTTACCAGGAGATGTGGAGTTCACCATCTGCAGTATGGCAAAGGCTATTTCTGACACTCAGCTCAGAGGTCAGAGGTGCAGGACTTGTATGTTTGGCAGACTGAGATGTCCCTTTGCTGATCAGGTAACATGTTTTACATAACACAAAGGATGCCATCGATCTTCATCACTCCATTCATCCCACTTACTGTCACCTCACCCCATTCACCAAGTCAGAGGAAGTGACCCAGCCATGGAGCTTTGTTTCCTGGGAGAAAAAAAAAAAATGAATTAAATACAAATTGGAAGATCTGTGTATTGATGTATCTGTGCACTGGGCATGTAGCTCTTCATGTCCTTTTGGCCCAGAAATCAAGATCATGATAAGATTAGAAGATCCTCTCAAACACCAGGACCTTTCCCATGACTTCTGGGACTGGACCAGGAGCGGCATATCCTGGCACGGCCCTTGACTCTAGAGATGGAGGGGATTTGAGATCATCCAAGTAAACAAGAAAAAGGATGGACAAACAATATATCTTGACTGTTGATCCAAATAGAGCTCTTCTCATTTAAAAATCAATGAATTACCGAAACAATAGATTCTAAAATGACAAAACAAGGGATACAGGGAAAATATAAATGACTGCGTTTTATTTATTTAAATAAACATTTATTTATTTTAATTGGAGATTAATTATTTTATAATATTGTATTGGTTTTGCCATACATCAACAGGAATCTGCCACAGATATACACGTGTTCCCCATCCTGAACCCTCCTCCCTCCTCCCTCCCCATACTATCCCTCTGGGTTGTCCCAGTGCACCAGCCCCAAGCATCCGGTATCATTCATAGAACTTGGACTGGTGATTCGTTTCATATATGATATTATACATGTTTCAATGCCATTCTCCCAAATCATCCCACCCTCACCCTCTCCCACAGAGTCCAAAAGACTGTTCTATACATCTGTGTCTCTTTTGCTGTCCAGCATGCAGGATTATCATTACCATCTTTCTAAATTCCATATATATGCGTTAGTATACTGTATTGGTGTTTTTCTTTCTGGCTTACTTCACTCTGTATAATAGGCTCCAGTTTCATCCACCTCATTAGAACTGATTCAAATGTATTCTTTTTAATGGCTGAGTAATACTCCATTGTGTATATGTACCACTGCTTTCTTATCCATTCATCTGCTGCTGATGGACATCTAGGCTGCTTCCATGTCCTGGCTATTATAAACTGTGCTATGATGAACATTGGGGTACACGTGTCTCTTTCAATTCTGGTTTCCTCAGTGTATATGCCCAGCAGTGGGATTGCTGGATCATAAGGCAGTTCTATTTCCAGTTTTTTAAGGAATCTCCACACTGTTCTCGATAGTAGCTGTACTAGTTTGCATTCCCACCAAGAGTGTAAGAAGGTTCCCTTGTCTCCACACCCTCTCCAGCAATTATTGCTTGTAGACTTTTGGATCGCAGCCATTCTGACTGGCGTTAAATGGTACCTCATAGCGGTTTTGATTTGCATTTCTCTGATAATGAGTGATGTTGAGCATCTTTTCATGTGTTTGTCAGCCATCTGTATGTCGTCTTTGGAGAAATGTCTATTTAGTTCTTTGGCCCATTTTTTGATTGGGTCACTTATTTTTCTGGAATTGAGCTGTAGGAGTTGCTTATATATTTTTGAGATTAGTTGTTTGTCAGTTGCTTCATTTGCTATTATTTTCTCCCATTCTGAAGGCTGTCTTTTCACCTTGCTTATAGTTTCCTTTGTTGTGCGGAAGTTTTTAAGTTTAATTAGGTCCCATTTGTTTATTTTTTCTTTTATTTGTTGTGATTTTTGCCATACATTGAGATGAATCAGCCATGGGTGTACATGTGTTCCCCATCCTGAACCCCCTCCCACCTCCGTCTCCATCCCATCCCTCTGAGTCATTCCACTGCACCAGCCCCAAGCATCCAGTATCGTACATCAAACCTGGACTGGCAACTTGTTTCATATATGATATTATACGTATTTCAATGCCATTCTCCCAAATCCACCCTCGCCCTCTCCCACAGAGTCCAAAAGACTGTTCTATACATCACTGTCTCTTTTGTTGTCTTGTATACAGGGTTATTGTTACCATCTTTCTAAATTCCATATATATGTGTTAGTATACTGTATTGGAGTTTTTCTTTCTGGCTTACTTCACTCTGTATAATAGGCTCCAGTTTCATCCACCTCATTAGAACTGATTCAAATGTATTCTTTTTAATGGCTGAGTAATACTCCATTGTGTATATGTACCACTGCTTTCTTATCCATTCATCTGCTGCTGATGGACATCTAGGCTGCTTCCATGTCCTGGCTATTATAAACTGTGCTATGATGAACATTGGGGTACACGTGTCTCTTTCAATTCTGGTTTCCTCAGTGTATATGCCCAGCAGTGGGATTGCTGGATCATAAGGCAGTTCTATTTCCAGTTTTTTAAGGAATCTCCACACTGTTCTCCATAGTGGCTGTACTAGTTTGCATTCCCACCAACAGTGTAAGAGGGTTCCCGTGTGGAGAAATGACTGCATTTAAAAAAATATATTTATCTTTTCAATAGGGTGAAAGAAGAAAGTTTCTATGAGTCAGCAAAACACTCAATAGAACACAGGTTGAACTTTTTAAAGCCACAGGATGAGCTGAAAGGGAAGGAGGGTAGAACCTTTAAGATTGCAAAGGAATGAATACATGTTACCAATGAATATATCTTTGAGGTAACATAATGCAAACTTCACATTTGGGATAGCTAAGTGATGCAGAATACATGCCTGAGTAGCTTTTTCAGAAGGAAGAACTAAGGGGTAAATGCACAGAAATGATAAGAGGGAAGATGAGATCCAAGTAGGGCAAAGGACAAAAATGTGACATATGGTCAGGAATCTTTCCCCCCAAAATCAAGATAACCAGAGCAGCAGCCTTGCTGCTCTGACAAAAAGTTTGACTATAAAAATTGAAAATATCATTTTAAATTAACACTCTGAACATGTCTGAAAACATATTTTGTATTAAAGATGTTTAGGGGGAAAAAAGGAATAACCTTTTAGTCACTTGGGCAGAAAGAGGGAAATAGACAATCTACAAGGGGACCACACCGAGACTGGCACTACCCTACTTGCTCCACAAAAGCTGGAAGAAAAAGAGTCATTCACACGGGGTCTTGAGCTGGTTCCGAGAGCGAAAGGCTGTACTAGTCTGGGCAGTGTTCATTTGAAACAATTTCTTCTCAGATATGCAGGAGTTCAATTTACACTACCCAAGTCTCATCCTGAAAAAAGTTATCTGAAACTTCAACTGATTAAATGAATGGAGAGTTATTCTGAATCATCAGAATGAATATTGTTGCTATGCACTGCCAATGCAGAACATTATTCTTGGCAAAGTAGAATCTAATTTAATAAAAATTAATAATAGCATTTTGAAGCTAATGCTATGTTTTACAGTATATTAATTAAAGTAGAAAGAGATTTGGGGGAATAAAATTCTGCTAAATATCCTGTCCTACATTGGGAAACTCAAAATATAATATTTGATTTTTGTCTTTGATATGTATAGAAGTGTTTTGAAAACAATGTTAATCACGATATTGAAAAAAAAGACATATCTACTCCAAATATCAGAAGGAAATAGTGACAAAATGGGCATTTTTTATTTATCAAAATATATATAACAGATGAAAGAAGTCCAAACATTTTAGTTTTAAGGAATGTAATTCTCTGAATCAAAGACAGATATCAGATTGCTATTGCAAAACTAAAAATCCAACATCATACACCTTACAAAAGGCATACTTAAAACAATATCTTGGAAATTTTAAATATGAAATTTGGCAGTATAGGCATTAAAACATAAGTGGAAGCTTACAGAAGTCATCGAGTATAATTTAGACAAAGATACTTAGGAAGCTCTTTTTATACTATAAGAAGGTGCGACTCACAGGGAATCTCTAATAGGCTTTAAATTTAGTGGTCCAAACACAGCTTTGCACTCCAGCCTCATACTGAGGTACTGAGTACTGAGGCATAGAATCACATCACTCTTCTTGGGTTGTGTCCATCTGAACACAGTTACTTCATCACACACATATTTGATTATCTTCTCCAGTAAATACAAATGCAATTAATTTTGCTCTGAGAAATGTTTGATATTTGTAGCCTCAATTAAATTACTATCTCACATATACTCAACAGACTAGGGGTGCTCAGTGCCCTTAGAGTATCTGGTTCAGAAGAGACCTAGAAAATTAAAGAACTTGCAGAACCCTGGGTCTTGCTTCAAACTCCCAGGCTCCATGGTAGAAATGCAGGAAGAGTGTTGGAATGAAAACAAATCATAGACTGACAACTGAGGAAAGTGAGCTGCATTTTCCTTACATGGCCTTGTCCCCACCTCCATCTCTTCTTTGCTTCTTTTTCCTCCTTTTCCTCTCCTTGCACCTCCTCCTTCTCCTTCTCTTCTTTCTTTTCCTTTTTTATCCTTACCTTCTTCAGTTAAAGTACATATTTTCCAGTAAACTCTATATTGTGTCAAGAGGTCATGTGAGTAAAAATGTGGACAGTGGAGTTTCTGTGGAACTGACAATTTTCTGTTTCTTGACTGGGTTCTGGTAACAGTGATATTTTCAATTTGTTTCTTTTTACATTTGCTAATTATATATATGTTCCACATTTATATTGTTCCTCCATATATTTTTGAAAAGCAGTTTCCATCATTTAGCAAGTGGGATATTTCGCATCATAAATGGAACATCCAGCTTGTCTTGAATCAAATGACGGTACTATTGAACTGAGTTGGAGTATTGAGCAACTTCTGCCTTCACAAGGAACATGACCTTTCTTGCTCATCTGAGGTCCAGCTGGTTAACTTTATTCCCTCTGGATTATAAACAGAGTCATTCCTCTGTGGTCAGCACAGATCCGCTTCAGTGCCACCTCCCTCCCTTCCCACTTCTGTACACAAAATGTGTAACTGTTCCCTTTATTCTAAAAAGCATAACCCTGTAAACAGAGGCTCTATTTCCACGTTTAGAACATTTTTTTTTACCAGTTTACATAATACATGTCCCTGCAATTTGTATTTATATCTGTACCAAACAACCAGATTTCTCTGTAATTTGTCAAATATAGTCACGAACACAGTAAATAATCCCAGTTCATTCCCAAGAACACACCAAATTTGATTCATTTGTCTTGATGGGATTGTACGCTTCTCTCAGGCCCATTAAAAACCATCACTTTAGAAGGAGCCTTGGGAGTGTGGTCAGCGAGACAGAATGCATAGGGCTTTCTTCACCTCTTACCTTTGTGATGTAACACTTACCCCTGGAACCTCCTAACCCTGACCACTTATCAAAGGAAGCCAGTTTCAGACATTACACATTGTCCAAGCACCGAAAATCAGCCTATCTTACCAGCCACTTTTGTTGGACTCATGACTGAGAAGAGCAGCCCCACTATGGACAGAACATCCACTGGTGATGAGGGCCAACATCTTTCATGTACTGCTTGCCATTTAGTAGATGGCTCATCTTCACTGGAAAGAAACCCTCTTTTCAAGTTCTGTGTTCGGGAGTGGTGTGTGTTGGCTTACAAGGCATCTGAGTGGGTCTCTTGATGGTTTGACACCAGAAGGACTTGTGCCTGTGTGACAGTTTGAAGGAGTCAGAGGGGCCTGGTGAGCTTACCAAGGGGAGGCTGAGATCCCCCTGCTTCATTGGCAAAGACTCTGCACTTCCAATGTGGGGGAGCAGGTTGTACTTCTGATTGGGGAACTAAGATCCCACCTACCACAGGGAGCTTCCAGAAAGAAAGAGGAGTGAGACTGCCTGCACATTTCTCACACAGTCTCTGTGATAAAAGGATCTTCTCGCCTAAATTAAAAAAAAAAAAAAAATCTCTTAACTGACAGCATTTGGAATAGTTGCTTTGTATTTTGGCACCCCAAGTGAGGGAAAAAACACACACCATCTCATCCAGATGAGCTGAATAAATCTTTGAATGAGAACTTCTCAAATGGCCATAACTGGAATAGTAACCTAAGGAGGGAGAAAGAAAGAAATGTGTTTTGGCCAAAGGCCACCAGCTTCCCTGGTTAGATAAAGCCAGTTCATGAATTGATTTAAAAATAAATTACCAATGGGAGGAGGTGGGGGCTGCCTGCCAACATTAAAAAATATGCATAGTGCATCACAGAAAAATTGTTGGTGTAATAAGCTCTCAACTCTTGCTTTAAAAATCTACAGAAATGGGGAAATAGATGTAATTCATCACACCTAAGGATTAATCCTAGATGACAAGAAGTTCTATGTAGTAGATAAACAGATAATTTTTGATAGACTATGTTTATGCCACATACTGGGCTAGGCAGTCTTAACCATATTTTTCTAAAGTATTTTAATATATTCCTATCAACAATGTTGTTTTATGCCTATAAATTTATAATCACTTCTATTATTGTTTTTAGTCTAAATATAAAGAAACTGAGAGTCATGTATTTTAAATAATTCCAAGGACAAATACCTAATACAGGTAAATCCAGGGTTGGAATTTAGGGTTGTCTTGAGAGAAATATTGAAAAGCACAAAAATAGTAACAATGTATTTGGCTTCTTCTTCCACCATTCCACATTATTGGCTAATTAGTAAACTGAAAACATATACACAAAATTACTTTTAATCATTGAACAAACACAAAATTATGATCATTAAGATAAACAGAAAAAGTGAAGTGACAGATATCTAAGTTTCCCCAGTTTTCTGCTGGAGATACTTTCCAGATAGGAGCAGAGAAAGAACACCCCAGAGCACCATGGTCTCAACGCACTGAGAAAATAAATGGAATTGTAAAGCAGATATGACTAAAACTTATAGAATTAAGTAATGGAGAGTGGTCACTTTAAGTTTGTTGTTGAATACAAAGCTATGCTTGAGTTAGATAAAATGCTATCAGGCCAAGAAAGAAACGTTCAGGGTGATGAAGGTTGAACAGTTTGTGTAACACATACAGTATAAGGAGACTTTAAATTACAAAGAGCCAAGGTGGAGTTACCTTGTTAAAAAACCCAGGACAGTCTGTCAAAACTGAAGAAAAATCATATCTTAACAGTATAAGTAAACTCTACCTATAATAGAAACTATTCTACATGTGACCAGATTAAAACAAGCCTCATATGAATTGTGATTTTTTGTTTGTTTGTTTCGGTTCTGTGAAAAATGTCATTGGTAATTTGATAGGGGTTGTATTGAATCTGTACATTTTTTTGGATAGTAAGGTCATTTTCACAATATTAATTCTTCCAAGAACATGGTTTATCTTTCCATCTGTTTAAGTCATCTTTGATTTCTTTCATCAATATCTTATAGTTTTCTATGTGCAGCTCTTTTGTCTCCTTAGAACAATCTGTGCTGCACAAAAAAAACTGATCATCAAGTAAATTAATAGCCAAAACTTAAAATCAATAATCTTTAAAAAGTGACATCCCCCAAATCCAGATGCTCAACAACATAAGAATCACAATGTCAATATCCAATAAAAAGAATTAATAAACATAAAAAGAAGAAAAAAATGTCAACTATATCCAGAAGAAAAATCAGTCACAGACTCAAATTGTATAGATGATGGAATTAGAAGACAAGGACCTTAAAACATCCATTATAAGAAGACTTGAAGTCGCTCAGTCATGTCCGACTCTTTGCAACCACATGGACTGTAGCCTATCAAGCTCCTCAGTACATGGAATTTTCCAGGCAAGAGTACTGAAGTGCGTTGTCATTTCCTTCTCCAGGGGATCTTCCCAACCCAGGGACTGAACCCAGGTCTCCCACATTGCAGGCAGACACTTTACCATCTGAGCCACTAAATGTTTTAAATAAAACATAAAACATAATGAGAAAGATTAAAAATGTAAAAATAAAGCTTTCAGGGATAAAGAAAATGACAATATGTGAAGTATAAAGTTTAACAAATGGACTTAATATAAAATTGCTGCTGCTAAGTCACTTCAGTTGCGTCTGACTCTGCGACCCCATAGATGGCAGCCCACCAGGCTCCCCCATCCCTGGGATTCTCCAGGCAAGAACACTGGAGTGGGTTGCCATTTCCTTCTCCAAATACAAGACTAGACACTACATAAGAGATTTGGAAAGTTAAAACATTACAATAGAAACTATTCAACTGAAGCACACAAATGAAAAAAAATTAAAAATAAGCAAAGATTTAGCGACTTTGGGATAGCTTCAAGTTTCAACAGGTGTGTAATTAGAGTTCAAGAAGGAAAGGGTGAAGAAAAAGGTCCCTCAATAAACTAAAGCCAAAAAGCTTTCAAATTTGGTACGAATTATCTTGCCTGGAGAATCCCATGGACAATGGAGTCTGGTAGGCTACAGTCCATAGGGTCACAAAGAGTCGGACATGACTGAGTGACTTCACTTACACTTTTTTTTTATAAGCCCATAAATCTAAGAAGATAACAAAATCCAAATAAGATTAACACAAAGAAAACCAACCAAAATCACTTCAAAATACAATTGCTGATAAATCAGAACTTATTAGGAACTTATCAGGACTTATCTGGGCTTCCTCAATGGCTCAGATGGTAAAGAATCTGCAGGAGAGACCCAGGTTCAATCTCTGGATTGGGAAGATCCTGTGGAGAAGGAAATGACAATCCACTCCAGTATTCTTGCCTGGTAAATTCAATGGACAGAGGAGGCTGGAGGGCTACAGTCCATGGATTACAAAGAGTTGAACATGACTGAGTGAGGTCTAACAATTATGTAGTATTAAATACTTGTGTGAAGAAATATATGAAGTCAATGGCTTAAATTTCTATGTTGATAAAATAGAAAACTAAACACAAAATACAGGAAAGGAATAATAAAACAAAAGTAGAATTCAATTAAAAACCAGAGAAATAAGAGAAAAAAATAATAAACCACAGTGGAAAAAACATGAAAAAACCTACATAGTATGAATCACTTTGCTGTACACTAGAAACTGCTGCTGCTGCTGCTGCATCACTTGAGTCGTGTCCGACTCTGTGTGACCCCATAGACCGCACCCCACCAGGCTCCCGTCGCTTGGATTCTCCAAGCAAGAATACTGGAGTAGGCTGCCATTTCCTTCTCCGATGCATGAAAGTGAAAAGTGAAAGTGAAGTCGCTCAGTCGTGTCCGATTCTTAGCGACCCCATGGACTGCAGCCTACCAGGCTCCTGCATCCATGGGAATTTCCAGGCAAGAACACTAGAAACTAACACATTGTAAATCAACATAAAAAATCAATGACACTAAACAGTGTTTCTTTCAAAATAACAATGACATTGTAGCTAGACTTTTCCAAGAAAAATTAAAGGAAACAAAAATACCATATCAGAAGCAAGAATAAACTATATATTTGTCAAGTATTAAAAGAATATCAGGGAGGCAGTCCTAAGATGGTGGAGGAATAGGACGGGGAGATCACTTTCTCTCTCACAAATTCATCAAAGAACATTTAAACGCTGAGTAAAAACCACAAAACAACTTCTGAATGCCGGCAGAGGACATGAGGCACCCAGAAGAGAAGGTAGGAAAAATATAAAAGACAAAAAAAGAGACAAAAGAGGTAGGGACAGAGCTCCGTCCAGGGAAGGGAGTCTTAGAAAGAAGTTTCCCCAAACCAGGAAACATTCTCACTGCCGCGAGTCTGTGCTGAGCCTTGGAAGCACAGAGGGCAACATAATAGGGAGAAAAAATAACTAAATAATTAAAACCCACAGATTACAAGCCCAACGGTAACTCCCCCACCGGATAAGCAGCGCAGACGCCTGCATCCGCCACTAGCAAGCGGGGGCTGGGCAGGGAGGTGCGGGCTGCATTGCTTAGAGTGAGGATTGGGCCTGAATGCCCCTGAGGATAATCAGAGCAAACTAATTTGGGCTAGCAAATCAGACTGTGGGATAGCTACAACAAGCAAAGCCCTAAGACACCGCCAGGCAGAAGCACAGAACAAAGGGTGGAACAGAACTAGCCGGCTGCAGACCATCCCCCTCCAGAAACAGGCAGCCAGAGCCGGAAGAGGGCAATCACAGCCCCAGAGAGACATTATCTACCAAACTGCAAGCAGGCTTCTTTGCTTACTAAGACTCCTTGGGGTCCTGGACAGTCATCCGCCTGAGAAGGTGTCCCGGTTATACACCCAGAAAACCGAGCGGCAGGGACAGGAGAGGCGATAAGTCGCAGTGACCGCATTCGCCAAACACCTCATCACCCAAGCTGCTCGGAGCTGGGAAGGGCACAAAACACAGGCCTAACGGAGTCTGAGCCTCTGAGGACTACCCGAGTGCCTGAACCTGAGTGGCTTAGACCTGGGAGGTGCATGCAGCCCAGGGCCGGCCTCGGATGGTTCCTGGTGGAGCAACCTGGAGCCTGAGCTATGTGGGCAGGGAGGGTGCATGCACCATGAGTGGGGGCAGGCCCAGTGTGGCTGAGACACTACAAGCACACGCCAGTGTTAACTGTTTGCAGCGTCCGTCCTTCCCTATAGAGCGACTGAACAAGTGAGCCTAAAAAAGTGTCCACCACCGCCCGCTTGTGTCAGGGCGGAAATCAGACACTGAAGAGACCAGCAAACAGAAGCTAAAACGAGGGAACCGCCTTGGAAGTGACAGGTGCAGTAGATTAAAACCGTGTAGTTAGTACCGACTGCATTGGAAGGGGCCTTTAGATCTTTTTTTTTTTTTTAAACTTTACATAATTGTATTAGTTTTGCCAAATATCAAAATGAATCCACCACAGGTATACATATGTTCCCCATCCTGAACCCTCCTCCCTCCTCCCTCCCCATACCATCCCTCTGGGTCGTCCCAGTGCATTAGCCCCAAGCATCCAGTATTGTGCATCGAACCTGGACTGGCATCTCGTTTCATACATGATATTTTACATGTTTCAATGCCATTCTCCCAAATCTTCCCACCCTCTCCCTCAAATATAAGCCAGACCAAGAAACTATCGGAAAAGGAACTGACCCCACACTGCCCACAACACCACCAGAGAAAGTCCTAGATATATTTTTACTATTTTTACGCTCATTCTTTTCTTTTCTTCTTCTTTTTTTTCTATCTTTCTTTTCTTTTTTCTTTTTTTAAATTTAAAAAATTTTTAAGTCCTCTATTACTCCTTTAATTTTCATTTTTATAACCTACTATTACTTTTCAAAAAAGACTATTTTTAAACCAAACTTCCTATATATATATATTTTTTTAAATAACGTTTGTGACTTTGTTTTTTCTTCTTCTTTTCTTTAATATTGTATTTTTGAAAATCAAACCCCTACTATAGAATTTTAATCTTTGCTTTTTGGTATTTGGTATCAACTTTGTACATTTAAGAACCCAATCTTCAGTACCTATTTTTACTTGGGAGCGAGATTATTGGCTTGACTGCTCTCTCCCCCTTTGGACTCTCCTTTCTCTCCACTAGGTCACCTCTGTCTCCTCCCTCCCCCTTTTCTTCTCTACCCAACTCTCTGAATCTCTGTGTATTCCAAACATTGGAGGACACTTAGGGAACTGATTACTGGCTGGATCTGTCTCTCCTTTTCATTCACCCCTTTTATCCTCCTGGCCACCTCTGTCTCCTTCCTCCCTCTTCTCTTCTCTGTATAACTCCATGAACATCTCTGAGCGGTCCAGACTGTGGAGCGCACATAAGGAAGTGATTACTGGCTAGCTTGCTCTCTCCTCTTTTGATTCCACCTCATCTCATTCGGGTTACCTCTAACTCCCTCCTCCCTCTTCTCTTCTTCATGTAACTCTGGGAACCTCTCTGGGTGTCCCTCACTGTGGAGAAACTTTTCATCTTTAATCTAGATATTTTATCAACGGTGCTGTATAGAAGGAGAAGTCTTGAGACTACTGTAAAAATAAGACTGAAAACCAGAAGCAGGAGGCTCAAGCCAAATCCTGAGAACATCATAGAACAACTGACTTCAGGGAACATTAAGCTATAGGAGCTCATCAAATGCCTCCATACCTACACTGAGACCAAGCACCACCCAAGGGCCAACAAGTTCCAGAGCAAGACATACGACACAAGTTCTCAAGCAAAACAGGAACACAGCCCTGAGCTTCAATATACAGGCTGCCCAAAGTTACTACAAATCCATTGACATCTCATAACTTGTTACTAGACATTTCATTGCACTCGAGAGAGAAGAAATCCAGCTCCACCTGCCAGAACACCAACACAAGCTTCCTTAGCCAAGAAACCTTGACAAGCCACCAATACAACCCCACCCACAGTGAGGAAACACCATAATAAAGAGAACTCCACAAACTGCCAGAATACAGAAAGGCCACCCAAACTCAGCAATATAAACAAGATGAAGACACAGAGGAATACCCAGAAGGTAAAGGAACAGGATAAATACCCATCAAACCAAACAAAAGAGGAAGAGATAGGGAATCTACCTGATAAAGAATTCCAAATAATGATAGTGAAAATGATCCAAAATCTTGAAATGAAAATGGAAACACAGATAAATAGCCTGCAGACAAGGATTGAAAAATGCAAGAAAGGTTTAACAAGGACCTAGAAGAAATAAAAAAGAGTCAATATATAATGAATAATGCAATAAATCAGATCAAAAATATTCTGGAGGCAAAAAATAGTAGAATAATGGAGGCAGAAGATAGGATTAGTGAAATAGAAGATAGAATGGTAGAAATAAAATGAATCAGAGAGGAAAAAAGAAAAATGAATTAAAATAAATGAGGACAATCTCAGAGACCTCCAGGACAATATTAAATGCCACAACATTCGAATCATAGGAGTCCCAGAAGAAGAAGACAAAAAGAAAGACCATGAGAAAATACTTGAGGAGATAATAGTTGAAAACTTCCCTAAAATGGGGAAGGAAATAATCACCCAAGTCCAAGAAACCCAGAGAGTCCCAAACAGGATAAACCCAAGGCGAAACACCCCAAGACATATATTAATCAAATTAACAAAGATAAAACACAAAGAACAAATATTAAAAGCAGCAAGGGAAAAACAACAAATAACACACAAGGGGATTCCCATAAGGATAACAGCTGATCTTTCAATAGAAACTCTTTGGGCTAGGAGGGAATGGCAAGACATACTTAAAGTGATGAAAGACAATAACTTACAGCCCAGATTACTGTACCCAGCAAGGATCTCATTCAAATATGAAGGAGAAATCAAAAGCTTTAAAGACAAGCAGAAGCTGAGAGAATTCAGCACCACCAAACCAGCTCTCCACCAAATGCTAAAGGATATTCTCTAGGCAGGAGACACACAAATGGTGTATAAACTCGAACCCAAAACAATAAAGTAAATGGCAATGGGATCACACTTATCAATAATTACCTTAAATGTAAATGAGTTGAATGCCCCAACCAAAAGACAAAGACTGGCTGAATGGAGAAAAAAGCAAGACCCCTATATATGTTGTCTACAAGAGACCCACCTCAAAACAGGGGACATACAGACTGAAAGTGAAGGGCTGGGAAAAGATATTCCATGCAAATAGAGATCAAACGAAGGCAGGAGTAGCAATACTCATATCAGATAAAATAGACTTTAAAACAAAGGCTGTAAAAAGAGACAAAGAAGGACACTACATAATGATCAAAGGATCAATCCAAGAAGAAGATACAGCAATTATAAGTGTATATGCATCCAACATGGAGCATCCCAATATGTAAGGCAAATGCTAACAAGTATGAAAGGGGAAATTAACAATAACACAGTAATAGTGGGAGACTTTAATACCCCACTCACACCTATGGATAGATCAACTAAACAGAAAGTTAACAAAGAAACACAAACTTTAAATGATACAATCGACCAGGTAGACCTAATTGGTATCTATAGGACATTTCACCCCAAAACAATGAATTTCACCTTTTTCTCAAGCGCACATGGAACCTTCTCCAGGATAGATCACATCCTGGGCCATAAACTAG
>NW_011494660.1:2129955-2131513 GCF_000754665.1 Bison bison bison | reverse complement strand
TCTATAGGACATTTCACCCCAAAACAATGAATTTCACCTTTTTCTCAAGCGCACATGGAACCTTCTCCAGGATAGATCACATCCTGGGCCATAAATCTAGTCTTGGTAAATTCAAAAAAATTGAAATCATTCCAAGCATCTTTTCTGACCACAGTGCAGTAAGATTAGATCTCAATTACAGAAGAAAAAATATTAAAAAATTCCAACGTGCAGAGGCTGAATAACCAACAAATCACAGAAGAAATCAAAAAAGAAATCAAAATTTGCATTGAAACGAATGAAAATGAAAACACAACAACCAAAAACCTATGGGACACTGTAAAAGCAGTGCTAAGGGGAAAGTTCTTAGCAATACAGGCATACCTCAAGAAACAAGAAAAAAGTCAAATAAATAACCTAACTCTATACCTAAAGCAACTAGAAAAGGAAGAAATGAAGAACCCCAGGGTTAGTAGAAGGAAAGAAATCTTAAAAATCAGAGCAGAAATAAATGCAAAAGAAACAAAGGAGACCATAGCAAAAATCAACAAAGCCAAAAGCTGGTTCTTTGAAAGGACAAATAAAATTGACAAACCATTAGCCAGACTCATCAGGAAACAAAAGGACAAAAAACAAATCAATAAAATTAGAAATGAAAATGGAGAGATCACAACAGACAACACAGAAATACAAAGGATCATAAGAGACTACTATCAATAATTATATGCCAATAAAATGGACAACGTGGAAGAAATGGACAAATTCTTAGAAAAGTACAACTTTCCAAAACTGAACCAGGAAGAAATAGAAAATGTTAACAGACCCATCCCAAGCACGGAAATTGAAACTGTAATCAGAAATCTTCCAGCTAATAAAAGCCCAGGTCCAGACGGCTTCACAGCTGAATTCTACCAAAAATTTAGAGAAGAGCTGACACCTATCCTACTCAAACTCTTCCAGAAAATTGCAGAGGAAGGTAAACTTCCAAACTCATTCTATGAGACCACCATACCCTAATACCAAAACCTGACAAAGACACCACACAAAAAAAGAAAACTACAAGCCAATATCACTGATGAACATAGAAACAAAAATACTGAATAAAATTCTAGCAATCAGAATCCAACAACACATTAAAAAGATCATACACCATGACCAAGTGGGCTTTATCCCAGGGATGCAAGGATTCTTCAATATCTGCAAATCAATCAATGTAATACACCGCATTAACAAATTGAAAAATAAAAGCCATATGATTATCTCAATAGATGCAGAGAAAGCCTTTGACAAAATTCAACATCGATTTATGATAAAAACTCTCCAGAAAGCAGGAATAGAAGGAACATACCTCAACATAATAAAAGCTATATATCACAAACCCACAGCAAACATTATCCTCAATGGTGAAAAATTGAAAACATTTCCCCTAAAGTCAGGAACAAGACAAAGGTGCCCACTCTCACCACTACTCTTCAACATAGTTTTGGAAGTTTTTGGCCACAGCATCAGAGCAGAAAAAGAAATAAAAGGAATCCAAATTGGAAAAGAAGAAGTAAAACTCTCATTGTTTGCAGATGAC
>NW_011494660.1:2129592-2129753 GCF_000754665.1 Bison bison bison | reverse complement strand
TGCAGGATATAAAATCAACACACAGAAATCCCTTGCATTCCTATACACTAATAATGAGAAAATAGAGAAATTAAGGAAACAATTACATTCACCATTGCAAAGAAAAGAATAAAATATTTAGGAATATATCTACCTAAAGAAACAAAAGACTTATATATAGA
>NW_011494660.1:2125200-2129492 GCF_000754665.1 Bison bison bison | reverse complement strand
CTATCAAGCTACCAACGGTATTCTTCACAGAGCTAGAACAAATAATTTCACAATTTGTATGGAAATACAAAAAACCTCGAATAGCTGAAGCAATCTTGAGAAAGAAGAATGGAACTGGAGGAATCAACCTGCCTGATTTCAGGCTCTACTACAAAGCCACAGTCATCAAGACAGTATGGTACTGGCACAAAGACAGAAATATAGATTAATGGAACAAAATAGAAAGCCCAGAGACAAACCCATGCACATATGGACACCTTATCTTTGACAAAGGAGGCAAGAATATACAATGGATTAAACACAATCTCTTTAACAAGTGGTGCTGGGAAAACTGGTCAACCACTTGTAAAAGAATGAAACTAGAGCACTTTCTAACACCATACACAAAAATAAACTCAAAATGGATTAAAGATCTAAACATAAGACCAGAAACTATAAAACTCTTAGAGGAAAATATAGGCAAAACACAGGCAAAACACTCTCTGACATACACCACAGCAGGATCCTCTATGACACACCTCCCAGAATATTGGAAATAAAAGCAAAAATAAGCAAATGGAATCTAATTAAAATTATAAGCTTATGCACAACAAAAGAAACTATAAGCAAAGTGAAAAGACAGCCTTCAGAATGGGAGAAAATAGCAAATGAAGCAACTGACAACTAATCTCAAAAATATACAAGCAACACCTGCAGCTCCATTCCAGAAAAATAAACGACCCAAACAAAAGTGGGCCAAAGAACTAAGTAGACATTTCTCCAAAGAAGACATACAGATGGCTAACAAACACATGAAAAGATGCTCAACATCACTCATTATCAGAGAAATGCAAATCAAAACCACAATGAGGTACCATTTTATGCCAGTCAGAATGGCTGCGATCCAAAAGTCTACAAGCAATAAATGCTGGAGAGGATGTGGAGAAAAGGGATCCCTCTTACACTCTTGGTGGGAATGCAAACTAGTACAGCCTCTATGGAGAACAGTGTGGAGATTCCTTAAAAAAACTGGAAATAGAACTGTCATACGACCCAGCAATCCCACTGCTGGACATACACACCGAGGAAACCAGAATTGAAAGAGACACATGCACCCCAATGTTCAGCGCATCACTGGACATGGAAGGACATGGAAGCAACCTAGGTGTCCATCAGCAGATGAATGGATAAGAAAGCAGTGGTACATATACACAATGGAGTATTACTCAGCCATTAAAAAGAATACTTTTGAATCAGTTCTAATGAGGTGGATGAAACTGGAGCCTACTATACAGAGTGAAGTAAGGCAGAAAGAAAAACACCAATACAGTATACTAACGCATATATATGGAATTTAGAAAGATGGTAATGACAACCCTGTATTCAAGACAGCAAAGGAGACACAGGTGTATGGAACAGTCTTTTGGACTCTGTGGTGGGGGGGGGGGATGATTTGGGAGAATGGCATTGAAACATGTATAATATCATATAAGAAACAAATCGCCAGTCCAGGTTCGATGCAGGATACAGGAAACTTGGGGCTGGTACACTGGGATGACCCAGAGGGATGGTATGGGGAGGGAGGTGGGAGGGGGGTTCAGGATAGGGAACACGTGTACACCCGTGGTGGATGTATGTTGATGTATGGCAAAACCAATACAATATTGTAAAGTAAAAATAAATAAATAAATAATATTAGGTAGATATTATTTTATTAATAACTTTATGTCAACAAATTTAACAATACAGATAAGTCACATATCCTGAAAAAAATTACTTACAGAAGTATGAAACAGAGAATTTGAATAGACATATTTTAAATAGAAATATGTAAAGATAGGCCTTCCCTGTTAGCTCAGTTGCTAAAGAATCCACCTGCAATGCAGGAGACCCCAGTTCAATTCCTGGGTTGGGAAGATCCCCTGGAGAAGGCATAGGCTACACAGTCCAGTATTCTTGGGCTTCCCTTGTGGCTCAGCTGGTAAAATATCCTGCCATTTCCTTAAATGAAATGGAAACCCACTCCAGTATTCTTGCCTGGAAAATCCCATGGACAGAGGAGTCTAGCAGGCTACAGTCCATGGGGTTGCAAGAGCAGAACATGATGTACTGACTAGACTACCACATGTAAAGATAAAGACATCTGTAAAGAAAATATAGACCCAGATAATTTCACTTATAATTTATTCCAAACTTTAAAGGAAGAAATTCACTTCTACAAAAAAACTTTGAAAAACAGTAAAAGAGAAAATTCTTGCAAATTTATTTTATGAGGAACTTATTACTCTGACATCAAAAGCAAAATAATTGAAGTCAAACAATCTTATAGGCATACAAACAAACATTCTTTAAAATATTAGTGAATTTATTTCATGATATATCATGACAAACTTGAGTTTGTTCAAAGAATACAAGGTTGATTTAATCATTGAAAATCGATAATTGTAATTCTACACATAAACAGAATAAGAAGAAAACCTGCATTATATATATATATATATATATATATATACACACACACACATATATGTAATCAATGTCAATTCATGATAAAAACTGTCAGAGCACTTAGAATAGAAAGGAATTTTGCAACTTAATGAAAAGTATCTTTAAAAAAAAATCTTTAACTAACATAATAATGATGAAGGAATGCTATTCCCTGAAAATTGTTAATACTCGAAAGAAGTTCTATACTCAGCATGTGTATTCAGAATTGCAACTCAATTAAAATTCTAACAAGTTTTCTGTCAAAACTGGCAAGTTTTTACTCAAACTTATATGACAATTCAAAACCATCTTAAAAAGGAGGATTGAAGGATTATACTATTTGATATCAAGAATTTTTAATACTATAAAACTACATCTAAAGACAGTGGGACTTTTGTGTATCAATAGATACAGCTCATTGGATCATGACTGTCTAACAAAAGCTTCAAGGCAATTCAGTGGGAAGAAATTATACTTTTCAGAAAATTTGTGCTTTGACTATGGGATACCCATATGAAAGAAAAAAAAAAAAAAACTTTTACACACTACCTCATGGCATATATGATATTTACTTTTTAAGGTTCTTATATAAAAATTTAAAGCTAAAACTATTAAACCTCCAGGATAAAATGTCAGAAAATCTTCAGAATGAACAAAAGTCCGGGACCAGATAGCTTCACAAGGAAATTCAACCAAACCTTAAAAGAAGCTAAGAACCTTCACAAACTACACCCCCAAAATTGAAAAGGAACACTTTCAAACTCATTGTTGAGGCCAGCATAACCCTGATACCAAAATCAGACAAAGGAACTATAGAAAAATAAAAGTATAGACCAATATCACTGATGAACATAGATGCAAACTATTCAACAAAACATTAGCAAATAAAATTCAATAATGCATTTGAAGGATCATATATCATGCTGAAGTGGGGTTTATTGTGGGGATGCAAATATTTCAATATTCACAAATCAATCAATGTGATACAGCACATTAAAAAATAAAAAATAACAATTACATGATAATTTCAATAGAAGGAGAAAACATTTGAAAAAATTCAAGATCAATTCATGATAAAATTTCTCATCAAAGTGTGTGTACAGGAAACATTTCAATGTAATAAATACTATTTATGACAAGTGTTCATGGGGTTCTCAAGGCAAGAATACTGAAGTGGCTTGCCATTCCCTTCTCCAGTGGACCACATTCTGTCAGATCTCTCCACCATGACCCGCCCATCTTGGGTTGCCCCACGGGCATGGCTTAGTTTCATGGCATCCGGTCCCATCACTTCATGGGAAATAGATGGGGAAACAGTGGCAACAGTGTCGGACTTTATTTTTCTGGGCTCCAAAATCACTACAGATGGTGACTGCAACCATGAAATTAAAAGTGTTTACTCCTTGGAAGGAAAGTTATGACCAACCTAGATAGCATATTCAAAACCAGAGACATTACTTTGCCAACAAAGGTTCGTCTAGTCAAGGCTATGGTTTTTCCTGTGGTCATGTATGGATGTGAGAGTTGGACTGTGAAGAAGGCTGAGTGCCGAAGAATTGATGCTTTTGAACTGTGGTGTTGGAGAAGACTCTTGAGAGTCCCTTGGACTGCAAGGAGATCCAATCAGTCCATTCTAAAGGAGATCAGTCCTGGTGTTCTTTGCAAGGACTGATGCTAAAGCTGAAACTCCAGTATTTTGGCCACCTCATGTGAAGAGTTGACTCATTGGAAAAGACTCTGATGCTGGGAGGGATAAGGGGCAGGAGGAGAAGGGGACGACAGAGGATGAGATGGCTGGATGGCATCACCGACTCGATGGATGTGAG
>NW_011494660.1:2124990-2125100 GCF_000754665.1 Bison bison bison | reverse complement strand
CAGTATACTAACGCATATATATGGAATTTAGAAAGATGGTAATGACAACCCTGTATGCAAGACAGCAAAGGAGACACAGTTGTAAAGAACAGACTTTTGGACTCTGTGGT
>NW_011494660.1:2120845-2124890 GCF_000754665.1 Bison bison bison | reverse complement strand
CCTGGCGTGCTGTGATTCATGGGGTCGCAAAGAGTCGGACACGACTGAGCGACTGATCTGATCTGATGACAAGTGTACAGCCAACACCATACTTAATGGTGAAAAGCAAAAAGCTTCTAAGATCAGGAAGAAGACAAGGGTGCCCACTTTTGCCACATCTATTTAATATAATATTGGATGTTCTAGCCACAGCAAATTAGATAATAAAAAGAAGACCTCCAAATTGGAAAGGAAGAAGTAAAACTGTCACTAATTGAAGATGACATGATACTATATACTGCTGCTGCTGTTGTTAAGTCGCTTCAGTCGTATTCGACTCTATGCGACCCCATAGACGGCAGCCCATCAGGCTCCTCTGTCCCTGGGATTCTCCAGGCAAGAACACTGGAGTGGGTTGCTATTTCCTTCTCCAACGCATGAAAGTGAAAAGTGAAAGTGAAGTCACTCAGTCGTGCCCGACTCTTAGCGACCCCATGGACTGGAGCCTACTAGGCTCCTCCGTCCACGGGATTTTCCAGGCAAGAGTATTGGAATGGGATGCCATTGCCTTCTCCAGATACTATATACAGAAAACCCTAAAGATCCCCACAAGCTATTAGAGCTAATACATGAATTCAGTAAAGCTGTAGGACACAAAAATTAATATACATAAATCCTCCAATTTCTGTACACTGATTGTGACCTATCAGAAATCAAGAAGTGTTGGTGAAGTAAGTGAGAAAGAGAAAAGCAAATATTATATATTAATGCGTATATGTGGAATCTAGAAAAATGGTATAGATGATCTTTTTGTAGGGCAGGAATAGAAATGCAAACATAGAGAACAAACTAGTGGACATGGTGGGGGAGGCGTGGGATGAACTGGGAGATTGGGTTTGACATATATACATTACCATGTGTAAGCTAGGTAGTAGAAACCTGCTGTATAGTACAGGGAACTCAGCTCAGTGCTCTGTGATGACTTAGGTGGGGGAGTGGGGAGTGTGGTCCCAGAGGAAGGGGATATATGTATACATAGAGTTGATTCACTTTGTTGTACTGCAGAAATTAACACAATAGTGTAAAGCAACTATACTTCAATTTTAAAAGAGAGAGAGAGAGAAAAGAGAAATCAAGAAAACAATTTCATTTACAGTTGCATTAAACAGAATAAAACACTTAGAAATAAATTTAACCAAAGAGGTAAAAGACGTGTGCTAGGAAAATGATAAGAAATTGAAGATAGTATGAATAAATGCAAAAGTATTTCAAGTTCATATGACATCCTTTATATGTGGAATCTAAAAAAGAAATGATATGAACGAACTTATCTACAAACAGAACCAAACTCACAGACTTGGAAAACAAACTTATGGTCATCATGGGGGAAGAATGGGGGAAAGGGATAGTTAGGGAATTTGGGATCAACATGTGCACACTGCTGCATTTAAAATGGATAATCAACAATGCCCTTCTGTATAGCACATGGAACTGTGCTCAATGTTATGTGGTAGCTTGGATGGGAAGAAAGAATGGGTAAGAATGGATACATATATATGTATGGCTGAGTCCCTTTGCTGTCCACCTGAAACTATCACATCATAGTTAATTGGCAATGATCCAATGTAAAATAAAGTTTTTTTTTTTTAAGTAGAAAGAAAACACTAATTCAAAAACATGCATGCACCCTAATGCTTATCTCAGCATTCATCATGCAACCTAGAAATTCCACTTCTTAGTATTTATCCAAGCTAATTATAAACATATGCACAGACAAAACTTACATATTTATGCCAGTTTTATTTATAATGTCTCAAAACTAGAAACCACTGAGAAGACCAACAAAATATGAATAAGTAAATTGTGGTATGTCCATAAAGTAGAATAATACTAAAAAATAAAAAATACAGACTTGAATAACTAAAAAAAAAATTGTGAACAAAACAGAAAAGTGGGAGTATCAACCTATCCAATCTCAGCACTAATACAGCTTTAGTAATCAAGTTTGTGTATTATTGAGGCAGAACTAGGCACATAAGTCAATGGAACTGAGTAAAGAACACAAAATATCTGTGGTTTTGTTTGTTTGTTTTATTTGACAAATGTGCATAAGAAATCAATGAAGAAAAGACAGTCATTCAACAAATGCTGTTGGAGAAATTGGATATCCATGAGATAAAAAACAAAAGCAAGCAAACAAACAAAAAAATTAAAAAAAACTTAGACCTCATACCTATAAGAAAATTCACTCAAATTAGAGAATAGGCTTTTGTTGTTGTCATTCAGTCACAAAGTCGTGTCTAACTCTTTGCGACCTCATGGACTACAGCACATCAGACTTCCTTGTCCTTCATCATCTTCCAGAATTTGCTCAAACTCATGTCCACTTAGTCAGTGATGCCATCCAACCATCTCATTCTCTGTCATCCCCTTCGCCTCCTGCCTTCAATCATACACGTAAAGCAAAATTTTTTAAAATAGGAGAAAATCATCAACATCTATGGCTAGGCAGAGTTATTAGACTTAATACCAAAAGTGAAAGTGTGAAAGTGTTAGTCATTCCGCCATGTCTGACTCTTTGTGACTCCATGGACTGTAGCCTGCCAGGCTCTTGTGTCCATAGAATTCTCTAGAAGAATCCTGGAGTGGGTAGCCATTTCCTTCTCCAACAGATCTACCTGACCCAGGGACTGAACCCAGGTCTCTTGCATTGCAGGCAGACTCTTTACCATCTGAGCCACATGATCCATAAAAGAAAAAAGAAGTGGACCTCATCAAAATTAAAGATTTCTCCCCAGGAAAAGACCTAGTTAAGAGAATGAAATAGAAGAGAGACAGGGAGAAAATATTTGAAGGCCACATATTTGACAAAAGACCAGTATTTAAATTATAAAAAGAATTCTCAAAAAGTCAACAGAACATAACAAAGAATTCAATTTTAAAATGGACAAAAAACATCAATTGGGATTTTATCAAAAAGACTGTCCAGGTGACAAAGGAGCATATGAAATACAGATTATAACCACAATGAACTATTGCTACACACGTATCAGAATAATGTAAAACTTAGTGGTAATACTAAATCCTAAAATGAATGCAGAAACTATTAATAGAGCACTAATATATTGCTGGTGGGAATGTAAAGTGATGCAGCCACTTTGTTGAAGTTTGATAGTTTCTTGGACAGTTAAGTATGCAGCAACTATTAACGCAGCAACTTCTCTCTTGAATATTAATCCCAGAGAAATGTAAACTTATATTTATACAAAATCCTAGCTTTACTCTTACTTGCTAAAAACTAAAATCAACCCAGATGAACTTAGCTGGGCAAATGGTTAAGCAATCTGTGGTATGTCCATAAAACAGAAAACTCAGAACGGAAACTAAATATTAAATGACTCTCCGGGAATTGTTCTGGATGTAAGAAAGCCAATCTCAAAATGATACACTGTATTATTCCACCTATATAACATTCTAGAATAACATCACAGAAATGAAGATGATATTGTGGCTGCCAGCATTGACTAGTGGAGGAGAGCAATAGGGAAAAGAGTGTTACTGTAAAAGGACAACCTGAATGATACTTGTAATAAATATATTCTATATCTTGACTGGATTGATGTCAATATCATGGTTATAATATTATGCTATAGTTTTTCAAGAGGCTAACATTAAATAAAACTGAGTACAAGTCATAAAGGCATATTTGTACTATTTCTCAAAACGATATATTATTAATTTATGGTGATCTCAAAATAAAATTTTTAATTAAAAAACATTGCCCCAATACCTCATTTATTTTAATATATATGTACACTTACCTGTATACAAAAACTTACAGTTGATCCTCCATATCTGTGAATTCCACAACTGTTGATTCAATCATCTTCAGATCAAAAACATTTTTAAAAAAATTCCAGAAAGTACCAAAAGCAAAACTTGAATTTGCCACACATGGGCAACCGTTAATATTTATATAGCATTTGCATTGCATTTACTACTATTTGCAAAGCATTTACATTGTATCATATATTAACAATCTAGAGATCATTTAAAGTATATGAGA
>NW_011494660.1:2115229-2120745 GCF_000754665.1 Bison bison bison | reverse complement strand
TTTATGAAGGAATTCAAGTATGCATGGATTTGGGTATCTTTGAAGGGTTCTGGAAACAAATCCCCATAGATATTGAGGGGCAATAGTATTAGTATGTACATATGCATTGATACTGGAGAAGGAAATGGCAACCCACTCCAGTATTCTTGCCTGGAGAATCCCATGGATAAAGGAGCCTGGCAGTCTACAGTCCACTGGGGTCACACAAATTAGTGACTAAACCACCATTACCATGCATACAATATATGCATATGTATATATATATAATGTACATAAATATATTCTAGTTCTGTCCACTGAGAGGACCTCAAAGCAGTGACATTACAGTAACAGTGAGCAGAGTCAGAGCCCAGATCTTAATTCCTAATTATCATGCTCCAATAAAATGAATTAAGGTTTCTTAGAGAAATGGACTGTACATGTCTTTGAAAACATATACTGAGCCTGGGGCATCTTATGCCAAAAATTAAGGAGGAACTTGAAAAAAGGTATGTAATGCCAGCCTGAAAGAGTTCCAAAGACCAAAGTTGAAAAAATATGGGCAACAAAATAAACAATGTGGTATTGGATTATAATTCAAAGTAGAAAATAAATAATGTCAATGCTAATTTAAATAAGTGATTAAATGTATAAACTGGAAGAAAGAATAGATCTTTCTTACAGAAGAATTCTAAATAATAAATGTACATGGAATGTGGGAAATAGAAAATCACCTTTAAAATACCACTGTAATAAATACTGTTGGCAAGATCCACTAATGAATTCTAAATTTAGAAAACTAAACTTTAAGGAGAAACAGAACATTTGTATAGTTTCAAAGTATTAAAATGGTTATTAATTATCCTGATGGTTTTAATGTGTATCTACAATATGCCTCTATCCAAGAAGATTTAAATTGTGTATCCACAATATGCCTCTATCCAATAAGTGGAGTTAATTCCCCCTATTTAAACGTGAACTATCAGAAAGTGGAAAGGAGATAAGTTTGTTTACAGTGGAGACAGCTGACAGGTAATAACTGAGGTCAAGGTTAGTATCACCAGTAATAAGTCATACTGATATCACATCCTTGTTGATGTGATGAGATGTGACTGGCACCTCACTTCTGTGGTATTACTCCATAAATTCTATCACTCCAGCACACATGAGAACATATCAGGTGACTACAAATGGAAATACATACTATATAATACCTGTGTAAAGTTTCAATGTGTCAGGTTGCAAAAACACAAAGAAAGACTGAGAAACTATAAACATTGGAGAAGACTAAGGAGACTTGATGGCCAAATGCAATAATGTCTTCTTATGGATTAGATTCTGAAATAGAAAAGAAAAAGACATTATTCAAAAAAGTTGCAAAGTATAAATAAAGTCTATCAGTTCGGTTCAGTTCAGTTGATCAGTCCTTTCCGACTCTGTGACCCCATGGACTGCAGCACTCCAGGCCTCCCTGTCCATCACCAACTCCCGAAGCTTGCTGAAACTCATGTCCAACGAGTCAGTGATGCCATCCAACCATCTCATCCTCTGTCATCCCCTTCTCCTCCTGCCTTCAATGTTTCCCAGCATCAGGATCTTTACCAATGAGTCAGTTCTTCACATCCAGTGTCCAAAGTATTGGAGCTTTAGCTTCAGCATCAGTCCTTCCAATGAATATTCAGGACTGATTTCCTTTAGGATTGACTGATTGGATCTTCTTGCAGTCCAAGAGACTCTCAAGAGTCTTATCCTACACCACAGTTCAAAAGCATAAATTCTTCAACACTCAGCTTTATTTATAGTTTAGCTCTCACATCCATACATGACTAGTAGAAAAAACATAGTTTTGACTAGATGGACCTTTGTTGGCAAAGTAATGTCTCTGCTTCTTAATATGCTCACCAGGTTGATCATAGCTTTTCTTTCAAAGAGAAAGTGTCTTCATTTCATGGCTGAAGTCACCATCTACAGTGATTTTGGAACCCAAGAAAACTAAGTCTCTCACTGTTTCCACTGTTTCCCCATCTATTTGCCGTGAAGTGGTGGGACTGGATGCCATGATCTTAGTTTTCTGAATGTTGAGCTTTAAGCCAATATTTTCACTCTACTCTTTCACTTTCATCAAGAGGCTCTTTAGTTTTTCTTTGCTTTCTACCATAAGGGTGGTGTCATCTGCGTATCTGAGGTTATTGATATTTCTCCCAGCAAACTTGATTCCAGCTTGTGCTTCATCCAGCCTGGCATTTCGCATAATATACTCTGCATATAAATTAGGTAAGCAGGGTGACAAATTACAGCCTTGACATACTCCTTTCCCGATTTAGAACCAGTCTGTTGTTCCATGCCCAGTTCTAACTGTTGCTCCTTGATCTGCATACAGATTTCTCAGGAGGCAGGTCAGGTTGTCTGGTATTCCCCTCTCTTGAAGAATTTTCCACAATTTGTTGTGATCCACAATTAAAGCCTTTGGCATAATCAATAAAGCAAAAGCTAAGAGTCAGACACGACTGGGCGACTTCACTTTCACTTTTCACTTTGATGCATTGGAGAAGGAAATGTCAACCCACTCCAGTGTTCTTGCCTGGAGAATCCCAGGGACAGAGGAGCCTGGTGGGCTGCCGTCTATGGGGTTGCACAGAGTCGGACACGACTGAAGTGATTTAGCAGCAGTAGCAAATGTTTTTCTGGAACTCTCTTGCTTTCTTGATGATCCAACAGATGTTAGCAATTTGATCTCTGGTTCCTCTGTCTTTTCTAAATCCAGCTTGAACATCTGGAAGTTCACAGTTCATGTACTGTTGAAGCCTGGCTTGGAGAATTTTGAACATTACTTTGCTAGTGTGTGAGATGCATGCAGTTGTGTGGTAGTTTGAGCATTCTTTGGCATTGCCTTTCTTTGGGATTGGAATGAAAACTGACCTTTTCCAGTCCTGTGGCCACAGCTGAGTTTTCCAAATTTACTGGCATATTGAGTGCAGCACTTTCACAGCATCATCTTTTAGGATCTGAAATAATTCAACTAGAATTCCATCACCTCCACTATCTTTGTTCATAGTAATGGTTTCTAAGACCCACTTGACTTTGCATTCCAAGATGTTTGGCTCTAGGTGAGTGATTACACCATTGTGGTTAGCTGGGTTATAAAGATCTTCTTTGTATAGTGCTTCTGTGTATTCTTGCCACATCTTATTAATATCTTCTGCTTCTTTATAAAGTCTATAGTTTAAATAATAATTTTATGTAAATGTTAGTGGGTTTTTTGGATAATTAGACATCACACACACACATACACACACACCCACACATAAAAAAAAAAAAAAAAACCCTCTGATCTTAGAAAGATACCTTTAAAAAGGCAAACTATAGAGTGGGAGAAAATGTTATTCTAAATAATTGCATCCTACAAGGACTTTATGTTTAGAATACGCTGCAAAATCTTAGCATCAATGGTAAGACATAAAGATCAAAATGGGAAACACTTTTAAACAGACAACTTCAGCAAAGAAGAGGTGCAGATTGCAAATATATTCAACATCTTTTGTCATCAGGAAATATAAAATGAAGTAAGTACACAGTAAAATGTAATGACGCATCAATAAGAATAGATAAGATTAAAACAAGTTTTAATAATAAGTGTCAGCCATATATTGAAGAACTGAAACTCTCATACATTGCTGTTAGGAATATAAAATTGTATAAATATATTGGAAAACAGTTTGGCAATTTCTTATAAAGATGAATATATATTTCTTATATAATCTAGTAATTCCACTCTTAGATAAATACTCAAGAGAATAAAAGCATATATATATATATATATATATACACACAAATTCTTGTGCATAGATATTTATAGTAGCTTTACTAATAATAACAAAAACTGGGAAACAATTAAAATATCTTCCTGCTCATGAATGCATAAGCAAATCATGTCTATACATATGATAGACTACTTCTCAGTAATATAAAGACATGAATATAGTACTTGAAACAATATGGAAACATTTCAAAAAACATTATGGCAAATTAAATAACCCAGTCCAAAAAATGAGTATATACTATATGATGCTATTTGTGTGAAATTCCAGACCAGACAACATCAAGTTATGTTAACAGAATCCCTTCCAGTAGTTGCCTAGAATGAGACTGATTGATGAAAAAAGAATTATGCTGTGATGGAAATGTTTTCTATTTTGTCTGGTTTGATTTACTCATGGATGAATAAAATGTGAATACTCATTTAACTGCACTTAAAATGGGATGAAATATGTCTTAGCTAAATTATTGCTCAGTAAAGTGATTTTTAAAAAGTCTTTGTGAATCAGGTATATAAACCTCTAACTTTAACCATTTAATGAGCTGGCTACTTTTTCTGTTAGTAGCTTCTTTTATGCATACAAATAAACTGTATGCATAAAACTGCAGGCAAATAAATCTGCTTTCTATCACTTTAATTTGTAGGTCCCCAATTAGTACGCAGAAGAGGGTAGAGGAAAAGTTTATTCCCTACCCAACAAATCTTCCAGTTTTCACAAATAATGCAATTGGCATTTTTGATGGGACAGTGTTTTGTTGCATGGAACTGTCCCATAATTTCAGGACATTAAGTGCTTTTGGCCTCTGCTAACAGTATTCACACACACCACTCCCTCCCATTTCACAACATGTCAACCAAACATACCTTGCATATATCCTGAAAAGGATTGTTAGATATCACATCTTTCCAGAATAATTTTTATATAGGTATGTTCCAAATATTATATGGGATACACATACTAAAAATAATTTATTCTTTGTCTGAAATTCAAATTTAACTGGGCTTCCTCTACTTTTTAATAGACTTTCTTCTTCTAGAGTAATTTTAGGTACACAGTAAAATTAGGGGAAAAGTACAGATTTCCAATATTTGCTCATACACTACACATACAAAGCCTCTCCTGTTACCATTGTCTCCAACTAGAAAGTTACAATTCTTGCAACTAATGCACCTCCATTGATACATGATTATTACCTCAAGAGCATAGCTTACATTACCATTCACTCTTGGTGTTGTACACTTAATGGGCTTGGACAAATGTATAATGACATTGTTCTTTATACCTCTGTTGAATCTCCAACATCTTTAGCTTAAAATAATCTTTATACCAACTCTGGGGTTCTGAGTAGACCCCCATAGACTCTTATTTGTGAATTTTCTTTCTTTTTAAATGTGTTTTGTGTACAATCTTTGGAAAGAATAGTATTAATTATAATCAGAACTTGGTAATAATTTTTCCTATTTATCCTTAGAAGGAGTCAGCTGTGATACACTGTAAAAGACAGAAATTGAAGCCTGAGTTTTGAATGTCTAAATAACTTCATTTTTTGTGTACTATAGACTCCCATAATAGTGAATAAGACACTCTTTTTAATCAGTTCTGTATTTCCTTCTTCAAAAATAAAAATCTAAGGATCAATGTAGTCAAAGTTGTTAAAGCTAATGAGCGATTTCTTCATTTAATAATAACACTGAAAAGCCAAAAAAAAAAAAAATGTCT
>NW_011494660.1:2102430-2115129 GCF_000754665.1 Bison bison bison | reverse complement strand
AAATGTCTTTGTATTTCATTTTCTGCAAGATTGTTTTCAGTGAAAATACAACAGTAGTTCACACTTAAGTGACATAAATTGTAGGTTAATCTAGAATGTTTTCAGTGTGTGGTTTTATTTTTTTTATTTTTTTTAATTTTATTTTATTTTTAAGCTTTAAGGATGAGAGGATAGATGATAGCAGTGAATGTCCCCGTGCTTATAGTCCCTGGATGGGTCAGAGGGATGGGAGGGCATGCAAATATGATCAAAATATCCAAAATGGAGTGGGGAGCCTTTCCCTTCTTCAGCAGATCTTCCCAACCCAGGAATTGAACCAGGGTCTTCTGCGTTGCAGGTGGATTCTTTACCAGCTAAGCTATCAGGGAAGCCCTGATCTACTTTTTCAAGTAGTCTTTTAAAACCAAGTAACTATGAAAAGCCATGACAAGCTTTTCAAAAGAGAACAATGAACTAGAAAACAAAATATTGTTCTTGCTTAAAAAAAACACAAAAAATTGCACCAAGTATCTCCAGAGATATTCATGAACATGTAGCTCTGATTGATCAGGTGCAAACCCCCATATCTCATCTCTATCACAGAATCCAGTGGGATCAGAGTGCTGAATTGTTCAGAATTGCCTCTACCTGTTTTGATACCTCTTAAGGTGCTCCCTTTCTTGGAAGGTATTGCCAAGCTCTGCAAAGATCTGAGTGTGAGAACGAGATCCGTTATCTTAGATCTGGGCTCTATCCTTACTGAGATGTCATAGGGCATAGTCCTGGGCCAATTCATACAACCTTGGGAACGACAGCCACCCCTAGCAGAGTTATCTCAGAGAAAAAGAACAAGTACTTCCTTAGAGGCTGTCTGAAGTAAAGCCAAGGGAAGAGTTTGAGATACAAGTGGAATGAGACTAGAAGGATGATAAAAAGGCTTCAGACAAAGTTCCAAGGTCAGAGCTCAGTGTAGACCTGGAGCAGGTCTCTATGTGAGACCAGGCTTTCAGGTGTGAGAGCACAGGCTTGAGGTGAGGTGCTCATCACAGAATACGATTTCAGTATATCATTTGAGTACCCCTCTCTCTCTTGACATGTTTTTATTGACCAAAAACATATCCAACAGCTCTGGAAGATCATTTCTCTGTGATGCGTCAGAGGTGCTGTCAGTCTCAGGAGGAAAATAGAACCAGGAAATTTGACAGGCACACAGTAGCCCTGATGACCAGGAACCAGGCCTGAGATGAAAACTAGGAAGGTAAACACTGCTTGAATAGCTGAAGCCTGGCGGTGAAACTGAGCAGGTGATGAGCCTTCATGTTCAACTGGGGAACCCATCTACCTTGGAGCCCCACAGTGAGGTGATGGTCCCAGTCTACTCTGCCTTGTGTTTCTGAGAACTAGCAGTAAATAAAGACAGAAGGGAGTTGATAAAAGCAAATCATTCTGGCTTGATGGGTCAATATAGAAGAAGCATTTACTTGAATATACCCCTGGGACACTGAACACAGAAGGGGAATTATGGTTCTGGAAAGAGCTGGGACAGAAGAGGAGCCCAGGGGCACCAATCCCAAAGGAAATGGAGAGGATGCTGCCATAGCGAGATGGAGGAAGTCTGTGCAGGGCAGCATGGGAGCCCATTGCCAAGTCCTCAGAGCTTTCATAAAACTATCATGTACATAAAAATCTGAATGTGTTTTACTTTTTGGTGCTAAAAAAATAAGTGAAGGGTCATAACCTTGGATGTGTGTTTGATGTGGGTTTAAACCTAAATAAAGCAGCTGATTAGGCTGAGAATACCTCAGGAGGGATCAGACTTACTCTGTGTGCACCAGTTTCTGAAACCCTCAGTTGGCAAAGCAACAATAACAAACCTCAAAGAGGAGGAAGTCCTAGCAGGGCCTTAGATTTTCTTTGAAAAGTTGTCATAAGTTTCTAGACTGAGCTGTAGATACAGCTGCAACTCATCTTATAGCTTTGTTTAAAATTTATGTGGTAAACATTTATTCATATTTTCACTTCTAAAAAGTAAAAGTCCTTATTTTAAGGGCATTTCTTTTAGGCAGTATATACTAAAGTCTTGCTTTTTTATTTAATCTGAAATTCTCTGCCTTTTAATTGGATATCTATACTATTTACATGTAATATGATTTTCTTGTCTTTATTTTCCATCTGAGCTTTATCCCACCCTTTCTATTTTTCTGTTTATGTTATATTATTTGAAAAGTTGTATAATTTAATTTTATCTTTTTGGTGGGCTCCTTGATTCTTTGATGTAATATTTTAGTGGTTATCTTAGGGTTTATACCTCTTTGACTTGTTACAAGACTTATCACAGTCCACCTTCAAGTTATGTGACACTATTTCATGTACAGTATAAGAATGTCACCACATGATACATTTTTCTCTTCAAACTTTTGTTCTATTGTTATGCATTTTATCCTAAACCTCATAATACATTGTTATTGCTTTGGTTTAAATAGCCAATTATCTCTTAAATAAATACAAAACTGATTCCTGTGTGTAGTTACCATTCTACATGTAGTTACCAGTCCTGCTACTTTTATTTCTTTGTTTAGCTTCAGATTTCTACCTGGAATCATTTTCCTTCTGCTTAAAGGAACTCTTAAATTTTCTGTAGCACTTGTGTACTGGCAATAACATTTTCTAGATTTATATATTTATAAAAAGTATTCCATACTTTTGGAAAGATATTGCTCTGGTTAAAGGCTTTTTGGTTGAGAAGTGTGTTTTATGTGGCTTTGTTTTCTGGTTAGTATTATAAAGATATTGTTCCTTACTCTCTTCTAGTTTACATCATTTTTAGTAAGAAATCTGCTACCATCCTTATCTCAGTTCCACTTTTAACTGTACACAAAGTGTATATGTTTTTCTCTGTTTTATCACTTGTCATAATATATTTGATTACTATGTACTTTGGTACCCCTCTTTCCCCTGTTTCTTATACTTCAGTCACTGATCATGGATGCACGGATTTATAAATTTTTATTAATTTATGCACTTTAGTCACTATTTCCTCATATGTTTTATGCCCCCACTGAACTGGAAATTCAAATCATGTAAATCCAGGTCCTTGGAGTTTTCCCACAGTTCACTGGTCCTCTCTTCTGCCCACTCTCCCATTGTTCTTTCTTTATGAATTTCATGTTGTATAGTTTGTATTCCTATGTTTTCAAGTTCATTAAACATTTCTTCTGCAATATCTAAGTTGTTCTTAATTTCATCCAGACTCTGTTTCATTTTGCACATTATAATCTTCATCAACAGTTTTATTGGAGATGTTTTTAATAGCCTCCTTTCATTACCTAACATGTACAAAATTGTCTCTTGTTTACTGAATATATGAATTGAAGTGAAAACAATTGATTTAATGTCCTTGTGTACTGAATTCTGAATTCTATGATTGCTAATTCTAAGTTGGTTTTTATATCTTATATTTTGGAATTGTTTATTTGAAAATTATTTTAGATTTATAAAAAGTGAAAAATATAGAGAAGTCCCATGAATTCTTTACCCAGTTTTCCCCAACCTTACATAACTTACATAAAATACATAATTTATAAAATACATATTTTACATAATTATAATACAATATCAAAATTAAAAACTTGACATTGGTACATCACCATTTTATTAGATATGTAAATTCCTATAGGGCTTCCCTGGTAGCTCAGTGGTAAAGAAATGACTTCTGGTCATTTCGTGTAAGCTTCCCAGGTGGCGCTACTGGTAAAGATCCTGGCTGCCAAAACAGGAGATGCAAAACACAAGGGTTTGATTCCTGCATTGAACCCTATATTTCAAGGGTCAGTAATATCCCTTAAAGAAGGGCATGGCAACCCACTCCAGTACTCTTGGCTGGAGAATTTCATGGACTAAGGAGCCTGGTGGGCTACAGTCTATAGGATCGCAAAGAGTCAGAGACAACTGAAGTGCCTCAGCACATAGAAATGGAATTGGAGAGGGACTCTTTCAGGCTCACAACACTAATTCCCTTGAGATTCAACCAAGTTGTTGCATAAATTGATAGTTTGTTTCTTCTTATTGCTGAGAAGTATTACATGATATAGATGCATCCTTTTTTTTTTTTTTTTTTTTAATTAGTCAACTATTGAAGGGTGTTTTGGCTGTTTCCAGTTTGGGTTATCACAAATACTTTTGTGTATAGGTTGTTGTGTTAACATGTTTTTGCTTCTCTGGGATAAATGCCCAGAATACAATTTCAGTGTTGCATGATTGTTGCATATTTAGCTCTTAAAGAAAGTGCCAAACTTGTTTTCATACTGGCTCTGCAATTTTATATTCCCACTAGGAATGTATGAGTGATCTAGTCTTTCTGCATCTTCTCCCAGCATTTGGTGTTGTCAACAATTGCTGTCACCCATTCTGACGGGTACACAGAGATACCTCATCGACTTTAACCTGCATTTTCCCAATCACCCAATAATGTTGAACATATTTTCATGTGCTTATTTGCCATCTGTAGATTATTTCTGAAATGCAAGTTCTGTGCATGAAGCAGGGCTCTGGGAGAATCCAGAAGGATAAGGTGAGGAGGGGGTTAGAGGGTGGGTTCAGGTTGAGGGGGACACAGGTATACCTGTGGACAATTCATCTTGATGTATGGAAAAAACTACAGTATTGTAAAGTAATTATCCTCTAATTAAAATTAATTAACTAATTAAAAAAAAGAAATGCCTCCTCATATCTTTGGCCCATTTTGTAGTTGGATGTTTTTTACTGTTCAGTTTTGAGAGTTCTTAATATATTAAGTTCTTTTTCAGATACATTGTTTGCAAATGTTTTCTCCCAAAATGCAGTTTGTCTTTTTATCCTATTATCAGAGTATTTCAGAGAGCAAACATTTTCAACTGTAAGTCCCATTTATCATCTTTTTCTTTTATCCGTCATGCTGTTAACATCATATCTAAGAATTCTTCACCAAGGAGATTTTTACCCTACGTTTTCTTCTAAAAGTTTTATAGTTTTTCAGCTTACACTTGGAACTATGACCTATTTTGAATTAATTTTTGTATGATGTGTAGTTTCTTTTCTCTTTTGCCTGTGGATAGCCAATCTGTCTCTCTGAATTTTGTTTTGTATAGTCTTCTTCCAGCACCATTTGTTGAAAAGGTTATCCTTCTTCCGTTGAATTGCTTTTACACCTTTGTCAGGAATCAATTGACTGCAGTTGTGTGTCTATTTTTGGGTTCCCTGTTCTGTTTCACTGATGTCTGTGACTATCTCTCCAATACCACACAGTCCTGACAACTGGAGCTGTACAATGTCTTGAAATCAGATATGTGAATCCTGCTATTTTATGCTTCTTTTCAAAATTATTTTATCTAGTTTAGTTCCTTACCCTTTACAAATATATTTTAGTATAATCTTGGCAATATCTACCAGAATAACCCCAAACACTTACTGGCATTTAATTTAAAATGTGTTAAACCTGTATTTTAGTTTTGAGAATATTGACCTGTTTGCTACATTGAATTATTCAGTCCATGAAAATCATATCTCTCCAATAATTTAGCTCCTTTTAGATGGCTTTCATTAACATTTTGGAATTTTCAAAATATAAATGATGTATGTGTATTAGATTTATATCTTTTTCATTTTATTAGTCATTTTAATTGTTTCATTTTTTAATTTTCATTGCTTGTTATGTAGAAAGCCAATTGTTTTCATATTGAAAACATATCCTGTGACCTGGTCGGACTCACTCATTAGTTTGAGGTTTATGTTTTTTGGTCTTTTTTTGTCTGTTTTTGTAAATTCCTTGAGATATCCTACATAAACTATCATGTTATCTGCAAAGAAGGACAGTGCAATTGATCTGCTATTCCGAACCCTATGTATTTCATTCCCTTTTGCTTGCTTTAGTTTGCTGTATAGGACTTCCAGTACTAGGATGAATACTAGTGATGTGTACAGACATTCTTATCTTATTCCCAGTTCATGGGAAATAATTCAGTCTTTCATCATTAAATGTTATTTTAGCTGAAGGGTTTTTGTCGACTGTGCTTTATTAAGTTGAGGATGTTTCTCTCAAACTTGCTTTTCTATTGTTTTATTTTTGTTAGAGTAGATACCAGATTTTGTTTTGTGAGTGAATTGATATGGCTGTGACTTTTCTGTTTAATCTGTTAATATTTTCCAGTACATTGGTAGAGTTTTAAATATTAATATTTAACCAGTCTTATAAATACACCTGACTTTGTCACAGTATCACATATGCCTATATAATGCAGAATTCTATATGCTAATATTTCCTTAAGAATTTTAATTGTCTATATTCATTAAAGATATTGGTTTGCAATTTTCTTCCTTCCTCTTTTTATATTGTCCTTGTTTTGGTATCAGGGCAAGTGACCTCATAAAAGGAATTGGAAAGATCTTACTTCTGTTGTAATTTTTAGAAGAATCTGTATAGAACTAATATTTTTGTGTGTAGAATTCTCCAGCAAAACTATCTGGACCTGGATATTTCATTTCTAGTGATTTTAAATTACAAATTCAACTTTCTTTAATTTATAGTGCTATTCAAATGACCTGTTTCATACTACGTTTTTGTAGTAGTTTGTGCTTTTTGAGGAATTGATACATTTTTGTCTACATTGCATATTTATGTGTATAGAATTATTTATAGATTTTCTTATTATCCTCCAAATGACTGCAGTGTGTTTTATGATATCTCCTATGTCATTCCTAATATTGGTGATTTGTGTACAAACACACACAGACACACACACATGCATATATACATAGTCTTGTTAGAGATTTTTCAATTTTATTGATTTTTTTTCCAGAGAATCAACACTTTTATAATTTCTTTGCTGTTTTTCTCTCTTCAAATTGTTTGCAATTTATTTAATCCTGAAGGGAATTTTATCAATTCAAAATAATTCTGGGATGACTGCTCTTTTCTATCTGCACTTGGAGAAAATGTCATGCCCCTTCCTTCTGGCATCCCTGGCTTCTAATGATGGATGGGCATCCTAGTGGCCCCCCAGCTCTCTGCTGCACTGCAGTTGCTGGGGGAAAGGTAACTTTCTGCTGCTTCCCACATGGCATACCTGGCGCATGCTGGGAGTCAGGTCTTTTCACCATCGGCTAAGGATGAAGGTCCCAGCTACCTACCTCACATTTTCAAACCCACCCCAGTAGGGTTTTTTGGTTTGTTTGTTTGTGCCCACTGGCATTTCCTAGATGCCAAATTCTTCAGCACTCAGTGTATAACACTACCCAAAAGGAAGACCCAAGAAACTTAGCACCATATCACTTCTCAATTCTAATTCCTAAGGCTTCTATCCAGTCTGTCCCCTTTGCTCCATCTTTCAGAGTTAGATCTATAATGCTCAGTGTTTTTAGGTGTTTTTGAAGGGAAGAATGGAAAGAAATTTGTCTAATGCATCTTACCCAAATCCAGAGCCTTAAGTCCATTTTTGTTCAAGAAAAGTGAGTATGTTTTTTATGTCCACATTTTCCACCAAAAAAGCTTCTCAACCATATTTTCTATTTCAAAGGCCTTTTAAATGCAAGTAACCATTTTTAAAATTATTTTTTTTAATTAAGTAAAGTTATTGTACACCTTTATATAAGTTAAAGGAGTACAATATAGTGACTCACAACTTCTAAAGGTTATACTCCATTTATAGTTATTAAAAATATTGGCTATATTCCCCATGTTGTACAATAATACTTGTCGTTTACTTTATACCTTTTAGTTTTTATCTCTTATTCTCCTCATGGGCTGTGCTTCCCTGCTTCTTTTCATGCCTTTCATGACATTCACATTTCACTGTCAAACGTAAATTTTGATTTTTTGGGTGCTGAATACTTTTGTATTCCTGTAAAAACTCTTGATTTTTTTTCTTTCTGGGACACAGTTAAGTTGATTGATACAGTTTGATCACTTCATGATTTGTTTTTAGTACCCACACAAAGTCTAAGGCTAATTCTCCCACTACTGAAGCAAGAACCTTCTTAGAACTCTAACTGATGCCCTATTAATCATAAGATTTTCTGCTCTGGCTTTTGGGATCAAGCAGTATACTGAAATCTGTTCAGGGTCCAGGCACCCTTCTCCACGATTTTTTTCAGATGCTTATCCCCATACTTTGATTAGTTTCCTCATGTGCATGAACTAACTGATGAGTAGGCAGCTGAATCTTGGACCACTCCCCATGAAGATTTCTACTTCTGTCTGTGCAGCTCTCTCCTCCTGGGCTCTGCCTCATTAACTCACTTTTGCTGACTTTTGAGGTCTGCTTCTGCTCAGTGTACTCAGGTCCACCAGCAGGTTCTCCTGGGTTCCCTATCTTGGTACTGTATTCTAAACCTCTTCTCCAGCTGGTAATCTGGGACAACCCTAGGGCTCAAGCTGTTATTGTTTTATCCCTATTTCTCAGGAGTCACTGTACTTCAGTACTTTGTTGACTACTATCTCAATAGTAATTTTTCCATGTGTTTTTTCTGTATTTTTTGATGTTTCATGAAGGTGGATAAATCTAATTCTTGTGACTTAATTTTGGCAGAACATGAAAGTCTGAAAGAGCTTTAACCCTGGATACCAATTCCATTTAAATATTAACAGAGTAGCAGACCTCCCAAAAAAGCAGCAGCAGGCACTGACAAGGCATTCTCAGAGTTCAGCCTTGTGTTCTCAGAGCTCTTCACAGATCCAGGCATCAACTGGGATGAAAATCAAAACTCGAGATGGAAATTCTTGAGACAAGGATGCTAATTTTCTGACTGTGTAAAGATAACGGGGGTGGGGTGTGGGGTGGCGGGTGGAGAACTTCAATGTATGTGTTTCAAGCTGATTTTGATTTTTTTTTTTCTTTTGCAAAGAATCATGTATCATGAGGCTCTTAGACACATTTGAAAAAACTGAACTCAGATAAAGAAGGTTTCCACGGAATCAATTTATAGGAATAGCTTTCTGAAAACTGTTTTTGTTCCAAAAGGGTTACCAAAACTCAAACCCACAGCTTCTGACTTTCCACCCAAAACCAAACAGGGAGAACGAAATGTGCCTAGAGAAGGCAAGAGGTGAGAAATATAAAAATAAATATATCCATTTGCTCATATATTACCCATGTATTTATGCCTATTAAGTATTCACCTATTAGAGGGCAGGGCCTATATAAATACCTTTGGTTTGGGAAAGAAAACTTTTTATCACTTCAGCCTTTTCTACTCTGTGGTCACCAGGATACCCACCCAAATTTTTATCCCTAACCATGTGCACACAACAGTTCCCTGACAGTCTGTGTTGTTATGACCACACATCCTTCCCAAGGGTCTGGCCCACAAGATGCAATCTTAAGTCTCCTAAAGTTCTAACAGACACCCCTCAGGCCTGGGACTGTGCAACACTTTTATTGCTTCTAAGCCTAGACTTGGAATAATGAAGGGGCTTTCCAACAAGTAGGAAACATGAAGATCAAGTGGTGAAGGGGCCTGAACAGGGGTGTGTGTGCTGTGTGCTAAGTTGCCTAAGTTGTGTCCGATTCTTCGGGACCTTAGAGACTGTAGGACACCAGGCTCCTCTGTCCATGGGATTCTCCAGGCAAGAATACTGGAGTGGGTTGCCACGCTCTCCTCCAGGAGATCTTCCCAACCAAGAGATCAAACCCACATCTCTTATGTCTCCTGCATTGACAGGGGGGTTCTTTACCACTAATGCCACCTGGAAGCCTGAACAGCAATGGCAAAGACTAAATAATTGTTCTGCCTCCACAAAGCACACTTTTCTCCAAAACTTGAAAGCTATGTTTGGAGAAAGTCTTCCTTTCTAAGGAGAGATGACTGGACTCATTTTCTTCCTTATTGCTGTCCATTTGGTTTTTTGTTTGAGTGATCAGTTCAGTTCAGTCACTCAGTCCTGTCCAACTCTTTGCAACCCCAAGTACTGCAGCATCCCAGACTTTCCTGTCCATCACCAACTCCTGGAGCTTGCTCAAACTCATGTCCATTGAGTCACTAATGCCATCCAACCATCTCACCCTCTGTCATCTCCTTCTCCTCCCACCTTCAATCTTTCCCAGCATCAGGGTCTTTTCCAATGGGTCAGTTCCTTGCATCAGGTGGCCAAAGTATTGGAGGTTCAGCTTAAGCGTCAGTCCTTCCAAAGAATATTCAGGACTGATTTACTTTAGGATTGACTGGTTTGATCTCCTTATAGTCCAAGGGACTCTCAGGAGTCTTCTCTAACACCAGAACTCAAAAGCATCAGTTCTTCAGCACTCAGCTTTATTTACAGTCCAACTCTCATATCCATACATGACTACTGGGAAACCCATAGTTTGACTATGCACCTTTGTCAGCAAAGTAATGTCTCTGCTTTTTAGTATTAAAAAGCATGTTTGAGTCATAGTAGGGAATCTATCTAAAAATATTGGGGCAAAATGGAAACTGACTACTTGTTCAGTTGGACTTTAACCAAAGGGAAAAGTGCTATGAATATACAATTCTGTGTTTTCCAAATGTATCAGGCCCCTGTGACAATGGAAAGGAGTCATGAGCCCATGTGGTGAACTTACTACCATTGCTTTTGCTTCTGGAGAATTGGGAGGCACAACAGTGCACTGTTTATAAAATGCAGTCAACTGAAGCATCTCTAACTTTCCAGCAAACTCTAAATCTTGGAGTAAAAGAAAGAAAAAGTGAAGTTACCACCTAGCCCAGACCAGCTGTTCCTCCTCATGGCCAGATTATTCACATGGAAAGTGAAAAATATCACCAGGCTCCTGGGAGTGCCATCTGTTACCAGCCCAGCACGTGGCTGTGAGGAAGCCCCTGCCAGAGGCCATGCTTTCCTGCACCTTCCCGTCAAGATGATGCCCATGTTCACCATACTAGTACTTTAGTCCTGTGTGCTAAGGCCTCATGTATGCCTTGGCCAATGCTTTAATGTAGTAGCATAAAAAATTCAGAAACTTCAGAAATTAGGCCATATATTATTTGTACTAGAAAGATATTTGCCTACATCACTGCTCAGTGTTTCTAGTTACTTGTATCCACATATGAACTTCATTTTAGTGGAACTTCTTCTCTGGTCCAAAGTTCCCCCTTAACTATCATCTGTTTTTTGTTGTTTTTTTTTTTTAATATTTTCCCCTATCTTATGCTGTGATTCTTTCCTCCAGGAGGGAGGCTTCTGCTCCAGCACCTGGGGCAACAGAGCAAGAGGCTCTCCACATCCACCTGAGCATCACTTCAACCTGACTGTCTCATTCCAGACACAGCAATCCAGGCCCTCCTACCTGCAAGCCCACATTGGTGTGAGAGCCTGCTGTCACCCCCTCACCCAGCTCCATCTGGTCAACTTTGGGCATGCACTGGGGACAGCATGGCCCGATAAAGGGGACCAACATACTCTGGCTCCAGACACACCTGAGATCAAATCCAAATTCAGTCCCAGTTCTGGCTAAATAGCATTGCCTCTCCAATCTCACTTTCTTTAGTTAAATGGGGTATTTGTATGAATGATTAAGGGATTTTTGAGAATTAAAAGAGACATTGTGCATCTAATGGGTACAAGGTCCAATAATGTTAATTTCCCCCTCTTTCCTCTTCTGAAATAAGTATAGGAAACCATTCTTTTTTTTTTTTTCAGTTTCATGTAAATTAAGGTTTATTCTTTTTTTTTTTTTTTTAACTTTACAATATTGTATTGGTTTTGCCAAATATCAAAATGAATCCACCACAGGTATACATTTGTTCCCCATCCTGAACCCTCCTCCCTGCTCCCTCCCAATACCATCCCTCTGGGTCGTCCCAGTGCACCAGCCCCAAGCATCCAGTATCGTACATCAAACCTGGACTGGCAACTTGTTTCATATATGATATTATACGTATTTCAATGCCATTCTCCCAAATCATTCCACCCTCGCCCTCTCCCACAGAGTCCAAAAGACTGTTCTATACATCACTGTCTCTTTTGTTGTCTTGTATACAGGGTTATTGTTACCATCTTTCTAAATTCCATATATATGCGTTAGTATACTGTATTGGTGTTTTTCTTTCTGGCTTACTTCACTCTGTATAATAGGCTCCAGTTTCATCCACCTCATTAGAACTGATTCAAATGTATTCTTTTTAATGGCTGAGTAATACTCCATTGTGTATATGTACCACTGCTTTCTTATCCATTCATCTGCTGCTGATGGACATCTAGGCTGCTTCCATGTCCTGGCTATTATAAACTGTGCTACGATGAACATTGGGGTACACGTGTCTCTTTCAATTCTGGTTTCCTCAGTGTATATGCCCAGCAGTGGGATTGCTGGATCATAAGGCAGTTCTATTTCCAGTTTTTTAAGGAATCTCCACACTGTTCTCGATAGTAGCTGTACTAGTTTGCATTCCCACCAAGAGTGTAAGAAGGTTCCCTTGTCTCCACACCCTCTCCAGCAATTATTGCTTGTAGACTTTTGGATCGCAGCCATTCTGACTGGCGTTAAATGGTACCTCATAGCGGTTTTGATTTGCATTTCTCTGATAATGAGTGATGTTGAGCATCTTTTCATGTGTTTGTCAGCCATCTGTATGTCTTCTTTGGAGAAATGTCTATTTAGTTCTTTGGCCCATTTTTTGATTGGGCCACTTATTTTTCTGGAATTGAGCTGTAGGAGTTGCTTATATATTTTTGAGATTAGTTGTTTGTCAGTTGCTTCATTTGCTATTATT
>NW_011494660.1:2101093-2102166 GCF_000754665.1 Bison bison bison | reverse complement strand
TTTGTGCCAGTACCATACTGTCTTGATGACTGTGGCTTTGTAGTAGAGCCTGAAGTCAGGCAGGTTGATTCCTCCACTTCCATTCTTCTTTCTCAAGATCACTTTGGCTATTCGAGTTTTTTTGTATTTCCATACAAATTGTGAAATTATTTGTTCTAGCTCTGTGAAGAATACCGTTGGTAGCTTGATAGGGATTGCATTGAATCTATAAATTGCTTTCGGTAGTATACTCATTTTCACTCTATTGATTCTTCCAATCCATGAACATGGTATATTTCTCCATCTATTAGTGTCCTCTTTGATTTCTTTCACCAGTGTTTTATAGTTTTCTATATATAGGTCTTTAGTTTCTTTAGGTAGATATATTCCTAAGTATTTTATTCATTCTGTTGCAATGGTGAATGGAATTGTTTCCTTAATTTCTCTTTCTGTTTTCTTATTATTAGTGTGTAGGAATGCAAGGGATTTCTGTGTGTTGATTTTATATCCTGCAACTTTACTATATTCATTGATTAGTTCTAGTAATTTTCTGGTGGAGTCTTTAGGGTTTTCTATATAGAGGATCATGTCATCTGCAAACAATGAGAGTTTTACATCTTCTTTTCAAATTTGGATTCTTTTTATTTCTTTTTCTGCTCTGATTGCTGTGGCCAAAACTTCCAAAACTATGTTGAATAGTAATGGTGAAAGTGGGCACCCTTGTCTTGTTCCTGACTTTAGAGGAAATGCTTTCAATTTTTCACCATTGAGGATAATGTTTGCTGTGGGTTTGTCTTATATAGCTTTTATTATGTTGAGGTATGTTCCTTCTATTCCTGCTTTCTGGAGAGTTTTTATCATAAATGGATGTTGAATTTTGTCAAAGGCTTTCTCTGCATCTATTGAGATAATCATATGGTTTTTATTTTTCAATTTGTTAATGTGGTGTATTACATTGATTGATTTGTGGATATTGAAGAATACTTGCATCCCTGGGATAAAGCCCACTTGGTCATGGTGTATGATCTTTTTAATGTGTTGTTGGATTCTGATTGCTAGAATTTTGTTAAGAATTTTTGCATCTATGTTCATCC
>NW_011494660.1:2095746-2100536 GCF_000754665.1 Bison bison bison | reverse complement strand
ATTTCTTCCTTTTCTAGTTGCTTTAGGTGTAGAGTTAGGTTATTTATTTGACTTTGTTCTTGTTTCTTTAGGTATGCCTGTATTGCTATGAACTTTCCCCTTAGGACTGCTTTTACCGTGTCCCACAGGTTTTGGGTTGTTGTGTTTTCATTTTCACTCGTTTCTATGCAAATTTTGATTTCTTTTTTGATTTCTTCTGTGATTTGTTGGTTATTCAGCAGCGTGTTGTTCAGCCTGCATATGTTGGAATTTTTAATAGTTTTTCTCCTGTAATTGAGATCTAATCTTACTGCATTGTGGTCAGAAAAGAAGCTTGAAATGACTTCAATTTTTTTGAATTTACCAATGCTAGGTTTATGGCCTAGGATGTGATCTATCCTGGAGAAGGTTCCATGTGCGCTTGAGAAAAAGGTGAAATTCATTGTTCTGGGATGAAATGTCCTATAGATATCAATTAGATCTAACTGGTCTATTGTATCATTTAAAGTTTGTGTTTCCTTGTTAATTTTCTGTTTAGTTGATCTATCCATAGTTGTGAGTGGGGTATTAAAGTCTCCCACTATTATTGTGTTATTGTTAGTTTCTCCTTTCATACTTGTTAACATTTGTCTTACATATTGTGGTGTTCCCATGTTGGGTGCATATATATTTATAATTGTTATATCTTCTTCTTGGATTGATCCTTTGATGATTATGTAGTGACCAAGTTTGTCTCTTTTCACAGCCTTTGTTTTAAAGTCTATTTTATCTGATATGAGTATTGCTACTCCTGCTTTCTTTTGGTCCCTATTTGCATGGAAAATCTTTTTCCAGCCCTTCACTTTCAGTCTGTATGTGTCCCCTGTTTTGAGGTGGGTCTCTTGTAGACAGCATATGTAGTGGTCTTGTTTTTGTATCCATTCGGCCAGTCTTTGTCTTTTGGTTGGGGCATTCAATCCATTTACGTTTAAGGTAATTATTTATAAGTATGATCCCGTTGCCATTTACTTTATTGTTTTGGGTTCGAATTTATACACCGTTTTTGTAAGGAAACAATTCTATTTTGCCTTTCAGCTACAACAATTGACAGATGCTTCTCACTGCTCTGCTTTGAAGGATCCTGAGGCTGCATATGAATTCTTTGGGAAAGAATGCATGTCTGCATGGTTAAGGGTATGTGGGAGTATGGCGTGCCTGTCACTCACCATTCCTGGAGGAGACTGTTCCCTGAGGGCACAGACCAGGTGTATTTAACTGTGCTCCTCACTACTGAGCACATTGTAGCAATCCACGTTGGTTGACTCCATACATGATTGAACTGGAGGCTGAGTGAAGTAATGTGTCGATGGATGTATGGACAGACAGATGAGCAGATGGTGGGTAAATTAATGAATTCTCATGCACGCTACTGTTTTCTTCTACCTGCTTCTGGCATCTGGATTTTTTTAAACACCAATGGACTCTTGTCTTCATAATGCCATTGCATGTGATAACTAAGATATTCCAGAGGAAACTGCTCACTAATACTCTGGGCTGCATCTGTCCAAGTTTTGTAAGCTCAGGGCCCTGTCTCTGAGCCCAAAGGACACTTATCAGGGAAAACATGAGGCAAAAATAACTTAGATACTGATAATAATGAGTGGAACCATTTCTTCAACTCAGCTATGTTATTGCTCTGGGTAGACCTTTGTCTTTATGACTTGAAAACGGAAGGAAAATGATCAAATATTGTATTATTAGAGCTATACCTTACCCTAGCTGGACCAGGTGGAGAAAATGAATTTGTCTTAAATAACTTCAGTCCAGTGGCTCCCGACTCTAATCTCTGCCAGGTTGGTGGTTATTGCAGGTGGGGGGTTGTCTTATTTACTAGGGCAATTGTCTTGCTGTCTCTCACTGTTCACTGAACCGAGTGTGAGCAGGGAAGCCGGAAGAAAACTCTAGGAGCCTTAGGAGCTGCACACATGTTTATTTTCTCTGGGCTAGTACAGTAGCTGTAGCAGCAGCAGGCACACTGTACTCTCTCCTCTAGTGGTCGATCCAGTGGACACAGCCATAATGCAGGCTCACTGTCATAGCACAGCCACAACATAGCCCCAGCACAGCCTCCAGGCCTTTTTCAGGTGGAGTTTATATATGCTTACAGAACAAAAGTAGCCCGTGGCCAAGTGGATAGCTCGTGATGTGAATGGACAGTGCTATAGGTGATCTCAGCGGCCACATCATCATTTTTTACAAAACATGGGGCAAGAGAGAGAGGGCATGGGGCAAGAGAGCCTGACCACCACCATCTTGGCTGATTTGCTCTTTCCCCACAGGAGGAGTGAAAGATGAAGCTTCCTTGGCCTCATCCCTGAAGATTCTGATTCTCAGGATCTATATATTTAACAAGCTCCCAGGTAACTCTGATGCATAGCCAGCACCAGAACCTGTTCTATTTATATCTACCAGCATCAAAACCCTAGTTCTGGGGAGAGAAAACATCTTCCCTGCACAACACAGCCTAATCAGCTGTCTGCACACAAACCCCTTGGGATGGCATGTAGGGGATGGGCAATTCCCAGATGTGGCAAATCTTGGCCATTATCCACCATCAGTCCATGTATCCTGTGCACTCTTGTCCTCATGCGGGTCTGAGCCTGGCTACCTCTCTGTGCAGACCTCTAGTCCTCACCTGTAGCATTTGGCCTGTGCTACTCAGTGGGATGAATTGCTGCCATCTGGGACCCTATGTTTATATGCTAATTGTCTCCCACACAAGGGAGCCAGATTCCTGCAGTTTCCTTCAATATGGATATTTCTCTTTTGATAAATGTTTCCCCTGGGGACTTACTATCTCTTCTGCCTGCACACATCTCAGAAACCCACAGTGGCAAGAAGACACCCGTGGAGAGAATATTTTTACAAGCCCTGGGGCAGTAGCCATAATAAATTATCTCTTCTTCTGTCAGAGTTCAATATGAAAACTATTCTGAGAATGGGGATTTTTACCGTCTTTTGTTTGACTAGATGGCAACAGGGCCCCACTTGGTATGTGACTGTGTTGACGCACACCTGGTGACTTAAGGAGATAAGAATGGCCCAACGACAGTCAGCAGGTCCCAGGACTCAGAAATGAACAAAAGTTACGAACACCAAGAGGTGGCAGGGGTCAGGGTTAGGTCAGAGACTGGGTGTACTTAAAACTTGCAAAGCAGCAGAGCCCAGGGTCAACATAGCTATAGAGCTTAGCCACAAAATGGCAGAGAAGTGTGAACAGGACGTGATGGAGCAGATGAAACTCTGGCATGGAGGTCTATCATGAATGGGAGGTGGTAGCAAGACCAGTTAGGGAATGTGGAAGTCCCAGCATGGGGTAAGATGTCAAAGTTCGTTCTGATAACCTCAGGATGGGGTGTTTTAACCTCATGTGGACCTGCAGGAGTAATGGTAGGGGCAACTACAGCTGAGTTTGGCAAAGAGCAGGTATAAAGGTAGTCAGAGAGGACAAAGGGAATAGGGAAGAGACCCAGGCCTAGGGGTGAGTTTTTTGAGCAGATCTCAGTCTGGGCAGGACTTGAAGCATGAAACTGGACCAGTACTTAAGTACTTAAGTTTGCATGAAAGCCCAGTGAAAAATCTGAATACAAAGTGAGTGAAGCCACTCGTGATTTCTCTCATTTGATATCATCATAGGATATCTTTTCCCATATTTTTCCTTGTCACTTATTTCCACCAACCATTCTTATAAGCAGCACATAGTTGCTTCTGCTGAAAAGTGCTCAGTCGTGTCCGACTCTTTGTGACCCCATGGACTGTAGCCCACCAGGCTCCTCTGTCCATGGGATTTCCTAGGCAAGAATACTGGAGTGGGTTGCCGTTTCCTTCTCCAGGGCATCTTCTCAACCCAGGGATCAAACCTGGGTCTCTTGCATCTGTTGCACTGGCAAGCAGATTCTTTTTCGCTAGCACCACCTGGGAAATCCCAGCACATAATTGAGTCTGACTGTCTGACCATCTCTGTTTTCTCCCTCAGTACTTATCTGTCACATACCATCTCTCTTCAGGGATTCCAATTACATGTATGTGAGGCTACTTGAAGTCTTCCCTGGTGGCTCAACTGATAAAGAACCCACCTGCCAATGCAGGAGATGCAAGAGATGCAGTTTCAACCCCTGGGTTGGGAAGATTCCTTGGAGAAGTAAGTGGAAATGCTCCAGTATTCTTGCCTGGAAAACTCTATGGAGACAGGAGCCTGTTACTGTCTATGGGGTCTCAAGGAGTCAGACATGACAGCCAGCATGCACTAGGCTGCTTGAAGCTAACTCTCAATCACTGATACCTTTTTTATTCTTTAATTGTGTTTCCATGTCTCCTTTTGCATATTCCAGCATTTTCCTTAATGTTTACATTCTTTTCTCCCCACCATATTTAATGCTATTAATCTCATCAGTGTATTTTTTTTTTTTTTTTACTTCAAACATTGTAGTTTTAAACTCTAGAAGTTTAATTTGGGTGTCTGTAACGTCAACTGTGGGAAATTCTGAAAGAGATGGGAATACCAGACCACCTGACCTGCCTCTTGAGAAATCTGTATGCAGGTCAGGAAGCAACAGTTAGAACTGGACATGGAACAACAGACTGGTTCCAAATAGGAAATGGAGTCCTTCAAGGCTGTATACTGTCACCCTGCTTATTTAACTTATATGCAGAGTACATCATGAGAAATGCTGGACTGGAAGAAACACAAGCTGGAATCAAGATTGCCAGGAGAAATATCAATAACCTCAGATACGCAGATGACAACACCCTTATGGCAGAAAGTGAAGAGG
>NW_011494660.1:2094695-2095342 GCF_000754665.1 Bison bison bison | reverse complement strand
ATGGCTGGATGGCATCACTGACTCGATGGACGTGAGTCTGAGTGAACTCCGGGACTTGGTGATAGACAGGGAGGCCTGGCGAGCTGCGATTCATGGGGTCGCAAAGAGTCGGACACGACTGAGTGACTGAACTGAACTGAACTGAACTGAATGTCTTCTATATCTCCTTAAACCATTTTGCCATATAAATGAAAATTGTAATAACTGCTTAATAAACTTGCCTGTTAATTCTAATATCTATATCAGTTTTCGGAGAAGGCAATGGTACCCCACTCCAGTACTCTTGCCTGGAATATCCCATGGATGGAGGAGCCTGGAAGGCTGCAGTCCATGGAGTCGCTGAGGGTCGAACATGACTGAGCGACTTCACTTTCACTTTTCACTTTCCTGCATTGGAGAAGGAAATGGCACCCCACTCCAGTGTTCTTGCCTGGAGAATCCCAGGGATAAGGAAGCCTGGTGGGCTGCCGTCTATGGGGTCACACAGAGTCGGACACGACTGAAGTGATTTAGCAATAGTAATATCAGTTTTGGGTCACTTTTGCTGATTGATTTTTTTCTTCTTACTGTAGGTTTGTATTTCTTTGATTGTTTGTATACAGTGTGAATTCAAACTCTGCTGAATATCATTTTTAAAAAATATATTT
>NW_011494660.1:2092642-2094584 GCF_000754665.1 Bison bison bison | reverse complement strand
AAAATATATTTTTATCACTGCTCCTCCTGAGATTGCTTGTGTGTGTGTGCATCTGTATAAGTTACTTGGAAAGCTTGTTTTTTTTCCTGGTTTGCTTTTAAGGTTTGTGAGACAGGATAGAAGTGGTGCTCTGCAGTTAATTATCTGTGTTATTAAGACACCATCTTTCTGAGTTCCCTCCTCAGTGCCCCATGAATTGTGGGTTTTCTGATTTGGCGAGAGGGAACAGACAATGGTAACATGTCCTTTTACCTGTTAGGCCAGGCTTTTCATCATTTTTGACTAGTGTTCTCACATGAATGTATGCACCAGCACTCTTCTGAACAATCAGGCTGAATTCTCTATGTATCTTCACAATTCTCTTTCCCAGCAGCCCTCTCATCTATGTGCTCTGTCCCATGAACTCCAGCTGTATTGGCCTCCTTGGATCTGCAGCACAGTCTCCTCAACTCAGGGAGACTTCTGTACTCTGCATCAGCTCCCTTTTTCTCCCCCAACACCTGGAAGCTTTCCAGAGAAGTGAACTGTGGCTGTCAGAGGCTCATCTCATCTGGTTTTCATTTGCTGGGGATCCCTGTCCTTCTTTGCTTAAAGCTTGTGTCTTAAACCTGTTACTTCATATATTTGGTCCATTTATTGCTCTTGTTTCTGACAGGAGGATAAATCTAGTTCCTTTTACTTTATCTGGGCTACAGGCAGAAATCCCAGAGCATCACTTCTACACTGTAATTCTTGATATGTTTATGTGCCACTAGAACATGTCAGTGAAACTCTCACTGAAGTTTATGTTCTGTATCCAAATAAAAGAAAGAACTATCATTCACTTAACATCTGCTGTGTGATAGGCATTAGTGTATTATTTCTAATTCTTTTTTAATATAAATTTATTTTAATTGGAGGCTAATTACAATATTGTATCGGTTTTGCCATACATCAACGTGAATCCACCACCCTGTAATGTAAACATTGCTATCTTCACTTTATGATGAGAAAATGGGGCCCAGCAACCACTGTGTCAGTGGTAGGGCTTAAGAGGTGATTTACCTGGATTACTGTGAGTTTGAAAGGAGACTTCCTTTTCTACACAGGTTGCTGAGTTGTGAGAAACCATCTTTCTGGATACTTTATGCTCTGTGACACAGGGCACCAACTTTAAACCAAATCACCAGTAGTCTCCAAGTAGACTCCAAGACAGAATCCATAGTTACCAAGGAACCTGCTCCTAGATATACCCTTGATAAAGTGAAGACTAAAACCCTCCTCTCGCTGGTGGCCTGGGGCCCAGACAGGAGCCACACACAGAGACAGCTGCTTCTCCCAGGGAGCTGAGATCCTTGGCAAGATTGATTTGATGCAGCGTCCAGAGGCCCAAACTCCACATACACTTAATGGGTCTGACTCTGTAGGATGAAATTCAGCTGCCTACCTTGGCCAGTATGCACCCTCTGAGTGATGAGGCCCAATGGGCTCCTGCCACTTAGTGGGACATCTGAATCTAACAGGTCTCCAGGATGGCTGTGACTTGGGAAAGTCACTTCCTCTCACCTCCTCATTTTTGTGAGCTAATTGTCTGCAGGGAGATTGACAGTTGCTCCCCATGCTGCAGACAATTTCTGACCATCAGCTCGATGGAAGAGCCCTAGTTCAGGTGGATCTCTCTTAAGGAGAGGCCTCTGGATGAGGGGCCAGTGGATCAAGCTTCCAGCTCAGTCTCTAGGCTTGAATTTCCTGTCTAAATATAAAGAATAAGAAGGTCTGTCTTGCCCAATTTGTTTAATGGTCAAGAAGTTTAATGAGATGTTTACTTAATCCTTCATTCATTCTACAAATATTTACCCAGTCCTATAGCTTTTCAGGAGAAGGAAATGGCAACCCACTCCAGTATTCTTGCCTGGGAAATCCCATAAACAGAGAAGCCTGGCGGGCTACAGCCCATGGGGTC
>NW_011494660.1:2083949-2092542 GCF_000754665.1 Bison bison bison | reverse complement strand
CAGATATGATTTGGCACCTAAACCACAATTTTCTAAATGCTGTGAACACAGAGCAGAAAAGTCTTAGCTGAGTCTCTGATCAGTGGGAGCTCACAGCTGAGGGAGGCAGTGGAGCAGTAAACTGACTATATTTGCAATGTCATCTGGGCTACGTGGCATGGGGTGAAGGGGGTTTATAATGAGCAAAAAGAGCTCCAGAAAGAACACAGTAATCCAGTGATGATTGTGAGGGCTGCCTCCAGGAGGTGCCATGAGCTGACCATGGAAGAAGGACTTAGAATTAACAAGAGGAGGAAACTGAATCAGAAGTAATGGGCATACACAGTCATAAAGGTCTCCCAAAGCTGTAACAGCTACATGTCCAAAGGCCCTTTTTCCTTCTCTACTTTCTCTCCATCCTCAGCAGTAGCAGTTTCCTCAGTTTCCCCCTCTTGGAATAGGACAAAGTTACAGAGATCTCAGATAAGAGCAATAGTCAACTAAAAATGGAACCCACAATCTATCATGGCCATTATCTCACCAGTTTAACAGCTTTACCGGTGGAAACCCAGCCACCACTGATTTTATTATTTCTCTTTCATTGTAGGATCTTGTTTTTCTGAATCACATAGAACAAAGATATTTATAGGTAGAAGGACCTAAGAAATCATCTATTTCGCTTTTCTTTTGGGTGTAGAAAGTTATTCTACAATATTTCTGCCAGACCATCACACTGCCCCAGTTCACAACCCTGTCCCCACAAAGAAGACTCTACTTTGATTTACCTCCTGGTGAGAAAATTTGCCTCCTATAGTTGCAATCTATATGCCCCAGTTCTATATTTTGGGATCACAAAGTGTGTGTATATATATATATATATAGTGATCCCAAAATATATATATATATATCCCAAAATATATATATATTTATATATATATATATAAAATGTATATATATATACACACACACACATATATATATTTGCTCTTTCTACATGACAGACTGAGAGACATCACTGGATTTTGTTCAACAGCTATTTACCAATTGTCGGTGATTTTCCAGGTGCTCGGGTAACTGTGACAGGAGGAGCAGTAGATAGTGCTCAGAAGGCTGGTCTTTTTTATTTAATGGTTTCTAAGCTTTCTCTTTATCCATGAAGCTGACACTTCTGGTGTCCGTCACACCCCTCAGAGCTTCACCGACTTCAGATGCAGGTGCAGTGGATGGTTCCATGGGAGCTCAAACTTATCTCATGCATTATCCTTCCATGCAGTCTTAATAAGACTCTTGATGGGTGAGTCCAGATAAGGGAATTATGTCCACTGCAAGTTACACTCAGTGGGACTGAGCCCAATGAAAAGTGTCCATTCTCCCACCTTCTGGGGCATGGGGGACGGGGTGTTCCAGGATGCATTCTGTGTGCTTCTCAGGGCTTCTAGTAAAATTGTCGCTGTCTCTCAGAAGACACGTCACTGACATGCTTTATGGCTTCTTTCCTCCCCCTGTATCTCACACTCATTTCCCTCTCATTTCTGCTTCCCGGGATCACCTTCTAAATAAATTTCTTCTACCTGAGTATTTGTCTCAGGCTCTGCTTCTAGGGAACCCATGCAGGGAAGGGAGGTGGGGGATGAATGACCACCACATTTCTACACTTTGCCCCACCAAGCCCTTCATTTCCATGTGCACCTGGCTTGAAGTTAGCTCAGGATAGCGTTTGTCATGTGTATCCTCTAAACTTAGAACACGAAGCTTTTTTTTTAAACTTTACATAATTGTATTAGTTTTGCCAAATATCAAAATGAATCCACCACAGGTATACATGTGTTCCCCATCCTGAACCCTCCTCCCTCCTCCCTTCCCATACCATCCCTCTGGGTCCTCCCAGTGCACCAGCCCCAAGCATCCAGTATCGTGCATCGAACCTGGACATACAGAACAGTCTTATGGACTCTATGGGAGAGGGAGAGGGTGGGAAGATTTGGGAGAATGGCATTGAAACATGTTAAATATCATGTATGAACACGAAGCTTTCTGTCCTTCTCAGACTCTGGCATGCTTGATTTTCAACAACATTGAAACTGTGTCACACAGTGTCTCATCACCAGTATAATTGTCACATCTTCCAGCCTTATTTTTGTGTTAGTTATGGTTTTTAGACATCTACACTTTGCACACATTCGTTGTAGAAAAAATACTTATTAACAATGTTTCAACTGTGATCCTAAGTGTCTTTATCTGGAAAATGAGGTGATAAAAATCATTTAGGAAGGGCTGTTTTAAAAGCAACATATGGTTGCATCCCAGTGCCTGGAAACCACCAAGCACTCCTCTCCCTATCCCTTTCCTCTTTTCGTCTCTGAGACCGAGGATGATGTCTTTACATCAGAGTATTACCAAGAGTACCTCTCAATACAATGCTTAGTTAACAGATGATACAACCATTTTCAGAAGGCAGAGGAGGAGCTATGGAAAAGGGGGAACCAGTGAAATAAAAGATGCTCAAAGTTGGAGGTTGCCTGTTTTCTTTTGAGATTCTTAGGTATTTGCCCAGTTATGTCCCACTTAAAATCAAAACATCCATGCTTTCATCTCTTTACTAGTAATAAAAATAAATTAAAAAAAAAAAAAAAGAAAATCTCAAAAGGCCAAAAAAAGTGACAGTTTCCACACTTAAATGAAGACCCTGAGCCTCAGAGAAGTGAAGTGATTTGTTGAACGCAGCACAGCTTCTTGTCAACCTGCCTTTACCTGCCTTCAAAGGCTGCCTCCTCAAAGTGCTGGCCATCTCTTGGGAGATCACTCAGGCCCAGAACTGGCCTTTGGGACTCTGCTTCATAGGAAGCCCACAGAAAGTTTTTTCAGCCTCTAAGTCACAGGGGACTTTCCCAGAATTTATGCATGATTCTTTGTCTATGTAATGTTTATATCACATTGTTTTTTCTTTTACTTTCAGCCTTTTTGGACCTTCATGTTGTATCATTTTGATTATTTTCTAGAAGATATAAATGTATGAGAATGAACTTAGATATGTCATGAGATCATGGGGTAATAATCATGCAGAAGGAGGCCACACAGTGGCAGACAGCAAAGGAATGGACAAACAGTCCAGTGAAACAGGCTGACTTTGCTAATGATGGAAGGACATTCCCCACTGAAGTCTGTAATGGGTGTGATGCAGCTAGATCTGATACCTCAACACAAACTTTACTTAGCAGTATGATCCCATATCTTAAATGGTACTGTGGCTAACCTACAGCCCCAGATCAACTCCAGACGGAGTCTCTGTTCTTTCTCACTGTCTTCTCTGAGAAGGCTGAGTCCAGGGATTAAGGAGATCCAACCAGTCTATTCTGAAGGAGATCAGCCCTGGGATTTCTTTGGAAGGAATGATGCTAAAGCTGAAACTCCAGTACTTTGGCCACCTCATGCAAAGAGCTGACTCATTGGAAAAGACTCTGATGCTGGGAGGGATTGGGGGCAGGAGGAGAAGGGGACGACAGAGGATGAGATGGCTGGATGGCATCACTGACTGGATGGACGTGAGTCTGAGTGAACTCCGGGAGTTGGTGATGGACAGGGAGGCCTGGCATGCTGCGATTCATGGGGTCGCAAAGAGTCGGACACGACTTAGCGACTGATCTGATCTGATCTGGTCTGATAACCTAACTTGAAAGTAAAATGATACACTGGTGAAAATCCCAGTTTCTTATAATCATATAAACTGAAATTATGTGAATTTAAGGAAAAAGTAAAAATAATAGAACAAAATAAAGACAGAGAAAAAATGAAGGAAGAGAAGGACTAGTCCTCAGATAAACAATGTGGTCACTATAGTCTGCTTCTTGTTGGAAACATGTATTTGTATCATAGAATTGACTCTGAACTGAGAACTTCTCCAACACTTCTCCCACTTTAAGTATGATAACATTTGGTTCAGCTCATTTCAAAAACTGGTCTTCTGTGTGTCTGATTTATGGGCTCCATCACTGATGGGTGTGCTCAGCTGGGTTCTTGGCTTGGTTTATAGGGTTCCACTTCTTACAAGGAGGTCCTGGCAAATCTGCACAGTCATTTGAGGTGTAGGATGAAGGCTTCTAGAAGTGACTATAGTGGGCTGGCTTTTGATGCAGAAGTGCCGCCTGGCAGTTTATTTATAGAGCAGGAGGAATGGAGACATGACAAGTATAAGCCTAAAATAAGAATCTTTTCAGATTTCCATAAGTGATGCAGTCAATCAAACCTGGGAGTGAAAACACATCCAGAAAATTCCTTTAAGTCTCATGGTATATATGTGTGAGTGGTGTGTGGGTGTGTATTTCAGTTTTCTAATAAAATAGGAGAGAATCTGATACCACCACAGGCTCCATGTCCACTGTGAAATGCAGGTCTATAATTCAACTTCTTTCTTGTCTTCTAATGAGAAATGGGAAAGTGTCTCACCTGGCTGCTGAGTTTTCCCCATTTATTCCCAGTTGTGTCACCAGCTACTTCACTACATTCAAATCAACAAACTAGTACAGCCACTATGGAGAACAGTGTGGAGATTCCTTAAAAAACTGGAAATAGAACTGCCTTATGATCCAGAAATCCCACTGCTGGGCATACACACTGAGGAAACCAGAAGGGAAAGAGACACGTGTACCCCAATGTTCATCGCAGCACTGTTTATAATAGCCAGGACACGGAAGCAACCTAGATGTCCATCAGCAGATGAATGGATAAGAAAGCAGTGGTACATATACACAATGGAGTATTACTCAGCCATTAAAAAGAATACATTTGAATCAGTTCTAATGAGGTGGATGAAACTGGAGCCTATAAAACACCAATACAGTATACTAACGCATATATATGGAATTTAGAAAGATGGTAACAATAACAAGAGACAGCAAAAGAGACACTGATGTATAGAACAGTCTTATGGACTCTGTGGGAGAGGGAGAGGGTGGGAAGATTTGGGAGAATGACATTGAAACATGTAAAATACCATGTAAGAAACGAGTTGCCAGTCCAGGATTGATGCACAATACTGGATGCTTGGGGCTAGTGCACTGGGACGACCCAGAGGGATGGTATAAGGAGGGAGGAGGGAGGAGGGTTCAGGATGGGGAACACATGTATACCTGTGGCGGATTCATTTTGATATTTGGCAAAACTAATACAATTATGTAGTTTAAAAATAAAATAAAATTTAAAAAAATATTTGAACAATTATTATGTAGAAAATCTGCACTGACAAATTTTTTTAAAAATGGTTTCTCTCTTCATAGAGATGAAGAGCAGCAAGGGAGGCAGATGGACCTCTTAACCACAGCATGCGGTGGGTAGGAAGGAGACATGAGAGTTTCAGGAAAACAGAGATGGTTCACTTGGGAGTGTGATGGCTGGTAGGTTTCATAGCGAAGGTGGCATGGAGACTATGCTTGAAAGTATGGATGTGTCTGTAAGTGAAAAACAGGGGAAAATGAGATGGAAACTTCTCTGCATTATGGTCCACAGTAACAGCAAATATGTAGACATGAAAAAATTCAAGGCATATTTAAGCAACAGGAATTATTCTGGTGTTATTATGCACTAGATCCACCTTCTCCAACTTCAATAAGAACAATCTCAGATGCTTCTTGAATGCAAGGCTTATGCTCCCCTGCTGAATATTCAGATCCAGTTCAGTTCAGGTCATTAGCTCATTCATGTTTGATTCTTTGCGACCCCATGAACTGCATCACAAAAGGCTTCCCTGTCCATCACCAACTCCTAGTGCTTGCTCAAACTCATGTCCATCGAGTCAGTGATGCCATCCAGCCATCTCATCCTCTGTCGTCCCCTTCTCCTCCTGCCCTCAATCCCTCCCAGCATCGGGGTCTTTTCCAATGAGTCAACTCTTCGCATGAGGTGGCCAAAGTACTGCAGTTTCATCTTTAGCATCAGTCCTTCCAAAGAAATCCCAGGACTGATCTCCTTTAGAATGGACTGGTTGAATCTCCTTGCAGTTCAAGGGACTCTCAAGAGTCTTCTCCAACACCACAGTTCAAAAGCATCAATTCTTCGGCGCTCAGCTTTCTTCACAGTCCAACTCTCACATCCACACATGATCACTGGAAAAACCATAGCCTTGACTAGACGGACCTTTGTTGGCAAAGTAATGTCTCTGCTTTTGAATATGCTGTCTAAGTTGGTCATAACTTTCCTTCCAATGAGTAAGCATCTTTTAATTTCATGGCTGCAGTCACCATCTGCAGTGATTTTGGAGCCCCCAAAAATAAAGTCTGACACTGTTTCCACTGTTTCCCCTGTTTCCCCATCTATTTTCCATAAAGTGATGGGACCAGGGGTCATGATCTTAGTCTTCTGAATGTTGAGCTTTAAGCCAACTTTTTCACTCTCCTCTTTCACTTTCATCAAGAGGCTTTTTATTTCCTCTTCACTTTCTGCCATAAGGGTGGTGTCATCTGCATATCTGAGGTTATTGATATTTCTCCTGGCAATCTTGATTCCATCTTTTGCTTCTTCCAGCTCCGCATGTCTCATGATGTACTCTGCATATAAGTTAAATAAGCAGGGTGACAATATACAGCCTTGACGGACTCCTTTTCCTATTTGAAACCAGTCTGTTGTTCCATGTCCAGTTCTAACTGTTGCTTCCTGACCTGCATATAGGTTTCTCAAGAGGCAGGTCAGGTGGTCTGATATTCCCATCTCTTTCAGAATTTTCCACAGTTTGTTGTGATCCACACAGTCAAAGGCTTTGGCATAGTCAATAAAGCAGAAATAGATGTTTTTCTGGAATTCTCTTCCTTTTTCCATGATCTAGTGGATGTTGGCAATTTGATCTCTGGTTCCTCTGCCTTTTCTAAAACCAGCTTGAACATCGGTTATAAAAACCCTAAATAAAGCCCTTTCATCACTGATATTTAAAAGAAAAAAAAGCTATTAGGAATAGTGTAGACGTCAAAATGAAGAGACTTTAATTCTGAACATCCAGGGTCTGAAATTTATTCTGCCACTAAGCATACAGGCTTGGGCAGGCATGGAGCTTCTGATTCTCAAAAATTGCAATAGTCAAATAAGTATTGTAGTGGATGTATACCTTTTCTATATGGTTTTCTTTAATTTGGAGACTCTCAACTGTATGGATCTTGGCTGAAGTGATGGCCAGGTACTCCCTCAGCCCAGGAATAGATCAGCCAGGAACTAGGTCTGGGCAAGTGACCCAGGCTTGGCCCAGCCAATGTACTACTTGGAACTTTGGATTTTGCAAGAATAATACAATTTTGGAAGAGCTGAGAAATTCCTCATGGCAACAGTGATATGGATACATTCATCAGGAGCTGTAGGACAGAGAGAATAGAGCTGATGTAGAATTGCCAAGTTCATCAGCATTGGCATGAAATGTCCAGCATCTGTTTAGAGTTGTGGCCTAGATTGGCTCTCCATCCTTCCCAAAAATTTTTTGAGGAGCTGCTTAGCAGTCTGTCTCTTCTTCTTAATGCAGTCATTCATTTACTCTTGGCTTGTTGCAACTATGAACTCTGAGTAATGCAGAATATGAATGATAAAAATGTTTCATGAAGTTGTTTTACATACCATGGACTGTATTCTGTACTGAGAACACATATTAAGCTTCTGAATCTGGACATTTATAATAATAACATGGTTTACTTAATTGTTAAGAGGGGAGTTTGGAAGCATTTCTAGGAGACTGGACAAAATCAGTTTCAGATATACTGAGTTTAAGGTATCACTGGAACAATGATAGAAAAAAACAGTGTATTAACCAGGATTGATTAGGCTAAGCTGTAATAACAAATAAACCTCAATACTTTAATACAACAATATTTTATTTCTTTCCAAAGGCAACAGGGGAATATAGAGCATGGAAAAGAAGGGGCATTGTGCCCCAAGGAAGTGAAGCTTAACTGTACACTCTTCATTGTGGGTGGTACATAGTGATATCACAGTAAGCTGTTACTTAGCATAGGGCACAGTATGAGAAATAAAGGGAAACAGTAACTTTACTGTGGAGAAACCTGATAATCACTGCCTCAGCCAGGTCATCAAGGTTACATCAACAGTGAAAAGACATGTCAATAATACACACTCTTGATATGATGAAAATGGTGTATTACCTCCCCCAAACACATTGCCCTAGTCTAATCACGAGACGATCATCAGACAAATTCTAATTGAGGGACATTCTGTAAAATACCTGACTACAAAATACTTCAAAACTGTCAAGATTACTTAAAAATAAGGGAAGTCTGAGAAATTGTCAGAGCCAAGAGGAATTTGAGGAGATATAATGATAAAATGTAATGTTTTATCCTGGATGAATTTCTGGAACAGAAAAAGGATATTGGGTACAAAATAAGAAAATTTGAATAGTCTATGAATCTTAATAATGTGTCAGTATTGGTTCATTAACTGTGACAAAGTTACCATATTAGTGTAAGATGTTAATAAAAGAGAACCTAGGCATGGAACATGACTCAAACGGTAAAGAATCTTTCTGCAATGCAGGAGACCTGGTTCACTCCCCAGGTCAGGAAGATGCCCTGAAGAAGGCAATGGCAACCTCATTCAGTATTCTTGCCTGGAGAATCCCATGTACAGT